>NC_060157.1:28098691-28249005 GCF_021292245.1 Micropterus dolomieu | reverse complement strand
ACACACACACACACACACACACACACACACACACACACACAGTGGAAGTGCTGCAGAGGTGCGGCAATGAGGTTTACTGCACCAAACAAACAAAGCTGGATTCCGGATGCAAAGCAGGCTGATGCAACACTTGATAATGTCATGCAGATGAAAAAATTGTGGGGGTTTATGCGTGTTATCTATTAAACTACAAATTTCACATACCAAAATTTTGCTATTTCTAATTTATTCTGTTGTATTAATGGTCCTGATTTTGGTTTTTGAATGCGATTTATCATGTCAAGCTGATTATAGACATCATAACAATTTAATTTAAACTATTTAAATGTATTAAATTATACTCCTGTCTGGTTGGGAACTTATCTTCAGGTTTGAAAAAAGTCTAATACTCTTGAAGCTGTTAAGTAAAAGTAGGACAACTAAATTATATATATATATATATATATATATATATATATATATATATATATATTTATCATATTTTCAGTAAAATAACAGATGTCTGATCTCTCAGAAAACCATACTGGTATATCAGTCTTGTGGACAGAAACATACGGGATAATGAACTCCTGAATGTTGTTGATGAGTTGCTTTCCCACCATGATGATGAAGAGTTGTTCAGCCAGTTCAATAAGGCATCCCCCAGGACCACACTGCAATAGAGTGTGAAGACACACAGAAACACACATTTATGACACAGTGGAGCATCACCTTCTTCACATGCTTGAATAAAAATACAATAGCAGGGATCTGGAATATTTTCTCCCTTTTACATTTATTAGTAAATTATACACTCACATCTTCATTTCTCATCCCAAACAAGGTCCCATAGTTGGAAGGATAACCCACAAACCTACCCGCACAAAGAAATAACACACAGTTAAAAATATCATTTGGCATAAAATGTTCTTCATTTCTCAACCGTTTCTGTATCTGTTGAGACTGACTCATGCCTCACCTTCCTTTAAAGAAAGCCACATAGAAGGGGGACGAGTAGAAGTTGACAAACTGGAAGATGAACACCTTGAAGATGAAGGCATTGTCATACTGAGTTTGTGTTCTGTGCATCTCTGCAACAGAGAAAACATGGACACAGTATTTAAGACATTAAACCCTTAAAAGCTCTTATAACTTTACTGTTTGCCCTTTTCTCTCTCTCTCAGATAAGATTGGCTAACAGAGGGTTTGCTTAAAACCTGTCTATCATTTGACCGTGCATGTTTCTTACCCAGACTGACTTTTCAGAGCGATGTTGCCATGTTCAGAGATCTTGGCAATGAAGTATAATGAATATATTGTTATCTTAATTGATAACTGTGTAAAAAGGATCCAAGAAATAAACTGTGTCAAATAAAGTGAAACGGATGTAGCAACTCTGAGCAGTGTGAACTATATCAGACAGCCATTATTTTGAGCTTAACTTTCTGCTTGACCTGAAACTACAACCGAGTTTAATTTACTCTGTCTCACCAACAAAGATGTCAACCAATCCTATAATCATCTGAACTGCAAAGGTGATATATTACAATCTCTAGCGGCCATAAAAGAGGTACTCAGCTCTTGGCAACAACACCTGAGAAATGTTTTTATAGTACAACGTGGCTGTCTCAACAGCACTTAACATTAATGATTATTTTCTATGCACAGGACATTACAGTGCTTACATGTCTAACTGTTTTTAGCCACTCTAGTTGAGTGAAATGGCAATATTGGTCAGTTGGTCTGTTGGTCAACCACTTTGGTACAGAGTGAAATGTCTCTACAACTGGAGAGATACCAATTATCATAAAATTTGAAACATTGTTTTACTTTCAAGATGATTTGGACTTTGGGGATCATTACCTAGTGCCGTTGTCAAGTCAGAATTTCAATTTGTAATATACTCTGTTGACCAAATCCCTGCCTTGTTTTTAGTGCTAATTTGAATGTCAGTAAGTGTTAGCATGCTAAAATGCTAAACTAAGATGGCGACCATGATAAACTCTGAGCATGTTAGCATGACACCCTTGATTGTCTTGTTTACTCTTATGTTTAGCTGTAAGCTATCTAGCTAAAGTAATAGTACATGGCAAGACAAGTCATCACCCTCTTTTAAAGTGACATACAGTAGGAGGTAATATCTAAATTGGCTAATAAAGCTTAAATTTAACAGTCTGTAGAGCTTAATGCTGTTTATGAGTTTCTTCATGATTTTAGACTGAGTTGTGTTTATCACAGGTTTTTTCATTAACTAACTAGCATGTTTTAATGCTGCCAGATATTGCAGCTGCTGTACAAGACATAACTGTAATACATTGATTGAAAGATGTCTGTTCTGTTGCCTCACTGAAATGCTATCTTTACCCCAGATGCTGGGATCATGTGCAAGACATTATCTGCTCTTTAAGTAGTTTCAGCTTTTAGTTAGTGGAGAGCCAGTGAGAGGCTGATATCGATGTACAGTATTGAGGTTTGAGGTGTTAAAGAGCAATATTGATTTTTACCCCATTTAGTGAGCTGCTCAGCTAATGCAGTGTAGACCCGGCCCATCAACAGGATAAGGCCCAGATTCACAATACTGCTGGAGATGTTGGCTATTGTCCCTGCCTGAGGAGATCAAACACATGTATAATAAAATAAAATATGCACACAGAGGGCATGGAGCTGTTAAAGGAGCTGATGTACACCTGTAGTACATGCATGTAGTGATCATTATAAGAACAAAATATCCAAAATAGAATAATTGAATACACACATCCACTGTAGATGCCCTATGTAGCTTTGATATACCTCTGTACGCAGGACAGGGCTCCCAGTATGGAACATCATCACGCTGATGATACCGCGGCACATGACCACCGTCACCAGGAAAATCATCACCACACACAGCTGAGGGCGAACACAAAGGGATGTTGTGTCAAAAACACTTAAGACATATCAGCAAAGACACAGGATAGAGTTTGGAATTACAACATCTCAGTGAAGTAGTAGCTTTAAGAGGTACACTCCATTTATGTAGATATCCCCACTATTGCGGTTACATGTCATCTACACCGTTCCCTAGAGTTGGCTGACTACAGTAAAAAGAAAGCTACTTGCTTCAATCTCACTCACTCTAATTGGTTTGTTTTCTAGATATCAGCAAGGCAGTATTTTCAATTTTCCACCTTTACTATCAGTAATGTCAGGAGAAGGGTGGGGGAAAACTGCTCCTCAGATCCCAGTCCAAGAACAACTTTATCCTGAGACTGAGTATACATTGTACGGCTGAGATTTTCAGATCATATCTCGGCCTGTGGGCAAATGACCTGGATTCATTATTAGAAAAGGGTTCAGTTACCAAGGCAGGATTCAGTGGAATAGCACAAAGCTATAAACCCCACCTCTCTTTCTTTTCAGGATCACAAAAGTAAAAGTCCAAAAGACACTGAGATTCTTCACTGAAACCAAGTACTGTGTGTGATGACAATGGCTGTCAGAAAGATCAGGACAGTAAGTTTGTACACACATTACCTGTATGATATCTGATTAGGGCGTATTGGTTAGGGTGCATTAGAATGAAATCATACGTGATCAAGTAGATTAACTATATTGAATTCATCTAATTAGAAGTGACATTAACTAGCTAAATAACGGCTGATACCAGCAAACCAATATATCGTTCTATCCCTGCGATAAAAAAGGTATAAAGGTCCAAAAATGAACACAAGGAAATATTGTTCTATTACCCCAAATACTTTATTTACAGTAATGCTAAATGCACACTCCTGAAATTCAAAATCTGTCTCTAAACACTTTTACATAGTGTCTCACCATCATAATGATGACCATGGAGCCAGTGAACATGCGGGACAACCTGGTCTTCTCTGGAAAATAGGGCTCTTTGACGCCAGTCACCGGGTTTTCCTCCATTGTCGGGGCCATGGCGGCAAACTCTGGACGAGGACGCTCCTGAGGGAATACATTGATGACATAGCTGTGAACGGTCCAGCTGCGGACCAATGGGTAGAAAGTGTGTTCCCCAGAGGTGTGGTGCGTATCAGAGGAATAAGGGGTTGCTCAGGATCATAACGTAATAGTTTAGTAACTTCTGTGTAAAATATAGTAAATGCGGGGGGGGGGGGACTAGGAACCAACTTAATGCTAACATTAAACATTAGCTGGCTTGGTGCTGTTAAAGATTAAATAGTGATGTTGTGTTTAACAATTGCAATACTGTTACCGTATTGCAATTTCTTTTTTTATTTATTAGTTTTGACAGCATTAAGTGTTAAGGAACGCTAGACTCAAATTTTAACTACACAAAAGAGGTTTTATGAAGTATGTTGTATTTTATTATTTATATCCTGGCCTGGACTAATACTACCTTGCCCAACAGTCTAACATTGCCTGCTCTTTACAAGGTAACTTTGTCATTTTACAACAGGACTGTATAATGAGATGAAGTTTGTAGTTCCCTTTATGCTCAACTAGAAAATTTTAGGTACAAATATTATAAATTATTTCTAGAAATAAACTATTTTGCATGGTCCTGATTTTAAGAGTCTCACAGCCTGGGGGAGGAAGCTGCTCTGTAGTCTGGTGGTAAGACTTCTTGCCAGACAGCAGCAGGCTGTTGCTGGGGTGGGGACAGTCAACCATGTTATCCTTGTGTATATTTAGCTAATTTAGTGTGTCTTTAACACAAAAAACTGCAAGAAATAATACTTAACTAGCTGTTGGGAATGGCCCTTGTGTCCATTAAAGTCCTGTCCACACCTGATCTCTGGGGATAAACCTCACATCTGGGGGACCTCACTCTCTTCCCATGGGCTTGCAGACCTGGGGTCTCCAAGCACGAGGTCTACAGTTGGACTTTTTTGGGATTGCTAGCCTCTTAATTATGATATACCAATGAACCATAAAATATAGAAGAAAAGTATGGTCATATTCTACTTAAAGCAAGCAAACAAATTTTTTGATTGTGAGACCTCTTCTTCGTGGAAGTCCATGCAGTCCCAGTGATGGGCCAGGGTGGCCATCTTTCGCTTCCAGTACTCCAGGAAGGTTACAGCCCAGAAAGACATGAACACACTGAAGAGGACGGTACCTGGGTGGTCAAATAAGTAGCCCAACTGCAATGCAAAAAGATACAGTATATACCTTTTGAAGCAAATATCAACTTTAAGTATATTTGCAATATGATAATACACTGGGTTGTTTACCAGTGAAATGTTCATTACCTTGGCCATGGTGCAGATTTCAGACATGTTCCAGGCCTTGCATGTATTACAGAGAGGACACATCAGATAACCCGCTCCGCTGTTACAGATTTCCTTGCTGTTGAAAGACACAAATTATTTACAACTGAGAAAACATGTTTTAAAGCTTTCAAACAGGACTGCTTTTCAGATTTTGATGTATGGAGTGGGCAAGCAAATTTGACAGAAACAGAGATTTTTGGCCTTAATCACATATGCTCATTGTTATTATAGTAAGAGCTAAAGGTTTGAGTGAAATAACGGTAATTGATTTTGTACACACACTATCCAGGATATATTGATTGAGTGAGAAAATAGAAAAATGAAAGTTGGTGAAATCAAGTCTCCAAGCTCGCAGCCAGGGAACAGAGCTACTGCACGTTGGCTTATTAGAGTTATTCAGCGAGTTACTGAAACCATGACTACACATGGGATCTGCTGCACAAATAAAGCCAAGACTCACTGAGAAATCTTACTTATTTATGTAATGGGGAGATTATTCAGTACTAATTGTCCATTAGCACATGAGACGGCTGCAGTTTATTGTCGCCACAAACTGTACATCCATTGTCCACTAATCAATAGATGTAATCCACAGTATGAACAAATGAACCTCATGATCCTGAGACATTTGGTTGTTTCCTGTCCTGAGTCTCTCTAACCTCTCTTGTTACTTTATAGCGGAATTAATTTTCTGTCCCTGAATCCAATAGGATGCTCTAGAAACAGAATGTTAAACACAAAACAATTGGTAAGGCAATATTAGGGTGCAAGCACTTTAAGGTACACTTACTGCTTAAGTTATTCCACAGTACTGTGTAGGCAGAGTAGAACCCACTGTATAATGTATAATGTATTGGGAACAGACATTCCCATGTGGATTGTATAATTATGGGGTTTGTTTTTATGCAGAACAGACTGCTGTGCTTTGATGCTTTGGTATATTAGTGTCTCAAACTGTGCTTGCTTAAAATAATTTAATTTAATTTAAAATAATAGCTTTATTTGTATAGCATCTTTCAATACAGGCAAAGTGCTATAAAGCAAAAATTGCAAGACTGATCTCCTCTGGTAGTTTGTTCCAGAGTGTAGGGGCCCTGACAGAAGAGGCCCTGTATCCTTTGGTTTTTAGCATAGACCTAGGAATGGCTAGCAGTGCTCTACCAGAGGATCTCAGCAATATAGTATGAGTCGGTTAGCCCCTGCCAGGTCTTAAAAGTAATTAAAATTATTTTAAAATCAATATTAAAAAACAGGCAGCCAGTGCATGGATGCTAAAACAGCATTTTGGGCTAATTGCAAGAAGTGAATGGAATTCTGTCTGAGACAGGTGTACAGGAAGTTACAGTAGCCGAAGCAGGAGGAGATAAGTATGGATGAGTTTCTCCAGATCTGTGGTGAAATAAAAACTTAAACTTGGCTATAATTATCAAACGATAAAAACATAGCTGAACAACTCTCTTTACATGTTGTTCAAAACACAAGTGCAGGGGCCTCATCTATAAACGGTGCGTACATACAAAACAGGGATGGAAACGTGGGTACCCCACTTCCCACGTAAAGGTTGTGATCTATAAAAAACAAACTTGACGGGAGAATGTGCGGTCCTCCGCGCAAACTCTGAGCCATGCGTACACACATAAACTGGAGAAATGAGAAACGGCGACTCACATGGCAGAAGGATGAAACGTTTGAAATGGATACTATTAAAATCGAAATATTACCGCTGAGCATTATAGGCCAATAAAACTTAACATAATTTCATAATATTATTAATTTGCCAAACAGATGCAAACAGATGCCTTTCTGAATAAACACACCCGTTTGATTGATTCCAGTGTGCCGTTTATTACACATAAAACCAGTCATATTTCTTTTAACTCAACAGCAGCCTCGTTGAGTGAGTGGAGTGTTTGTGACTAAATAAATGTTTAAAGTGGAATGATTTGGTTTACTCTCTTTTCAAATGAGGGAATCCAAATTATGTACCGTGTCATCCAGTGTGTCCTCCACCTCTGACACTACTCAGGAGGGATGCACTTTCCTGCAGATCGGTTATAAAGGCGTGGAGCTCCGGTGCCCCCTTTCCTCCGGTGCACAAGCGTTGCGTGTAAGAGCGTGTTGTACCCACCAAACAACATGCTTCAGCTTCACCAAAATGAACGTCAGTGTCACACCGGGTTAAATTTCTTTTTGAAGCTGTTCTGTCACAATTTTCCCTCCTTTTCTTGATGCAGTCAGTACGTATTAATATTAATGAGGGGCGTTTCACTGACCATTTATGGGCAACTATGGGCGTTTAAAGGGTCGGACAAGGAGCTTGCTCACATTAGCCACATTTCATGTTGATTGTGATTTATAAAGGGAAATGGGTGTATTAAATCAGAATATTTTGTGAGTACTCACTTCCTGTGTTTTGAATGTTCTCAATCTTTAGGAGTATTTTCTACGTAGAGTTTTATAAATGAGACCCCTGGTCAAAAACTGGATGCCAGATATGGTCTGCAGGCACATGTTTTGGTATAGGTCTCTGTATAGGCACGATGGTACCAAACCTGGCGACCTTACTGTGACTCCGGGAAGTCATTGCGCCCAGCTGCTGTTCACCAAGAAATAGATCAAATACTTTTCGACCATTACTCATGAATGAAATGATGACACGTTAATGGAACTTTGATGTCATTACCAAAACATAACAGCAGCACTGAGGAGTTACAAAGACAACAAAGTGACACAGTAACTGACATTCAGTTACTAATATTATCCACCTTAAGCTACTGGTCATTCCAGACCGGGTAAGATTATAGCAGCAAAACCTCTGACTATCTTGGAGCCAGGGTATGTCTTATTGCTTATAATGCTTATAAAGTCCAATTTTAAGATTGCGTTGTTTCTTTTTCAGTTACATAGTAGGAATGATCAGTCAATTCGGCAAAATCAAAATCATTACATAATGATATGTATGAATACCCCTTGAAGAATTGACTAATATAACTCATAATGTCATAATGTACTGTACACATTTTGCTCCTCATTTATCTTGTGTTATGCAAATAAACATGTATTTCCTGTGTTGTGTGTGGACTCACGCTGGTGTGTTGGTACTCATGGACATGACTCCAGACACAAAGACCAGGGTTCCAACTATAGCCGCTGGTAGCAGCCAGGCTGTGTAGAAACCTGCAGACATAAAGCTCCATTAGGCGGGGGCAGGGGAGGGGGGGTTGTGCAATTACATTGCAGCACTGTTGTTTAATGCTGTTTAAGAGTTTGTTGGCGTCACAGATGTTCAGGATGAAAGTTTTATTGTCTCAAGCTTTTCCTTACATTTTCTACTGTTAAAGTTAGATGTTATGCATGCTTCACTCTTCTCTTTGTTCAGACATAATGGATTTTACTTCCAATGCTAAATACCCACTTCTGGGTATATAACATTAGCTCCAGGTATTTATGAGGGGAGTCTTGTAGGATAAGTACATTAAAAGACTTTTTTTCCCAAACCTTTCAACTATACCTCCTGGTCTTTATCATATATGACTACATGCTAGTACATTGACCTTGAGTTGCATTTTTTGTGTAAAACTACTCATTTCACGGTTGTTGAATTAAATCAAATTGTTGTAGGCGGCATTAGCTCAGCCTGTTAGGACTTGGCTTGGAAACCGGTGGGTCTCCGGATTGAGTCTAGCACCAACCAATGCCGAAGGTGTCCCCTGAGCAAGGCCCTGAACCCTGAACTGCTCCCTGTACGATGGCAGCCCACTGCTCCAAATGAAGAGAAATAATGTCCCCTTCCCTTTTTATATGTCTGCTCAAGAATTTCCCCTCGGGATCAATAAAGTATTTCTGATTCTGATTAAATGTTCCTTTGTCAAATGTAGTTTTCTTCAGGAATTTGACAAACCATTTATGGGACCAGATGCATTTATCCTCAAATTTCTTGTAATAGCTTGAATATACATAGGTGACTTAGTATGATAATTGGTATTTCGTTTCCCTTCATTCATTATTTGAGAATGTGGATGATGATTCAGAGGTCTGGAACCTACAGGTATTCAACTTGTTAAAACAACTGCCGGCTTCATTGAAGGTTAAAGTGTGCCACAGCAAAGTTGATTAATACATATGCATTCAATTATTTGTGTTATTATTTGTGCTTATATTCACATGAGAATCTAGAGGGGGTTTGAATATGTGTCTGTGCCTAACATGTCTGAACAAGAAATTACATTTACCCAGCCAGGCAAAGTAGAGGGCAATCTTTTCTCCAAAGTAGTCCCTGATGTGGTCCAGTGGTTGGTACTTGTACCATTTGAACCAGCGGGCCCAGTAGTGGTAAAGAATCTGCCTCTGATTCAGCTCGTCGGGGCGAATCTCGTAACTTGGAAGCTTAAATGGGCCCTGTAAAAAAAAAAACGTTGATTGAGGAAAAACAACTTCTGTGCAAAATCAGATAAATTGCAGATCAATAATATCTGACCTCGTGCAGGGGAAAAGCTGCTGCGTATACCCCTTCATTCACCAGTCTGTCCACACCAACCTCTGCCCTTTTCCTTTTGCCATACACCGTCCTGGCAAGAATCTCATATACCTGAAATAATACACAAACTCTGACTCCATGAGAAAATAATTTCACTGAGTACATGTACAGGATGTAGAGGAATTTCTGTTACTCACAATACGGTGTCTTTGTGTATTAGTGAAGTAGGTTTCATGGTTGTCACAACCAAGGAACCTGTAGAGGAAAGACACTTTAATAAACTGTGATATAATGTTAACTGATCGTAATATTTACTTTCGTTGAGAACTTGTTAGAACTCACCTGTTCATTTTTGACTTGCGAAAGGCACATGTGTAATAGTCCAACGGCCTGTTTGGCACTGATTCTATCATTACATTAGGTATGCATAGTCTACTCAGCAGCCGAGCAGATGTGTTCAAGTCCAGATTTGGCTGTGCCTGGAAGCCAAACACACATTAATTCAGTATGAGGAATGTTTTATCCTCCTTAAGTTACAACCCTTAAAATGTTTCTTTTTTGCATTTTCCTGTGGATCCTTTGTGTGTGGTTACACATCTGAATCCCGCTTAGGAAATGGGATGACTGGGGTTTAATGTAATAATAAAGAGTCTACAGCCATGCTAGCAGCTCCATGAGGTTGTACAACAGTGCTTTGAGTAAAATGCTAACATGCTCACAGTGCTACCATGCTGATGTTTAGCAGGTACAATGTGCCATATATAATGTGTTTACCATGTTAGTTTAGTCTGTCCATGAAGTCTGTACAAAATGTTGGAATTGTGGCAGTAGGTGTTGAGATATTTCACAGGGTACGCGAAAATTTTGTCTAGGTTGCACTAGATTTTTTAAATGTATTTATTTATTTAAAAGGAACAGTGCATATAATGAACAATTTGCTTTACAGCAATGTGAATATGCCAGAATTAGCCTGAAGGCTATTTCTAATCTGTTGTCCCCGGCAGGTCAATGTGCAAAACAACTACACAATAAAACAATATATTAAATATACAATACAACACAATATAAAAGACACCACAATGTTCTTTACAGGGTTATGAAGATTAAAGTTCTGATTATGCAGTAAGGTGCTGCCATTTAGTGCAGTGAAGTGCTGCATACTCGGAAGCCACGCAATTTGTTAGTAACTATACGTACACACACACACACACACACACACACACACACACACACACATTTATTGTTTGAATTCTATTATAATTAAAAAATTAAAATATCTGTTCATACAGTTTTTGTGTGTGTAGCGTGGAGAGGGCAACAACTGCTGTCATTGTGCAATCGTGTTGTATAACGACAAATAAAACACCTTGAATCCTTTAATGTCGGTACAAATTCCCTAGCATTCCATCCAATGCTTGTTGAGATATTTAAGTCTGGACTGTCCAACTAACAGACTGACACTGCCATCAATTAAAATCTTAAGTACTATAACTTTAATGTGACATTTTCAGTTATAAACAGCAGCACTAACCTGTAATGGAGCTCTCACACAGAGTTCCTCAGCATAATACACCAACACATCCCAAGGAGCGCTAAGTTTCAGAAAATGTATTGTTTTCTTCTCATTCGCAGTTTCTTCCTAAAGAGAAGAGAGGCAACGTGGAGAAGTTGTTATGCTTGTTAATGCGTCGACAAAAGTAATGAGCAGATTAAGAAGTTAAATAATAAATAAAAGATTAATAATCTTTAATCTTATCTACAGTACCTTTTCCATAAGCAATCCAGCACTTTCCAGATTCTGAACAAACTTCTCCCTCCACTGTGCCAGCTGTGCTTTCCTTCGTTCAGACCTGCTGTTCTCCTCAGTGGGCACAGCTTCCCCCTCCTCACTGGTCACTTCTCTCTTCCCCTTCCCTCGCCGTTTCCTCCGTGAGCGAACTTCCCACACCAGTACAAAGTCTAAACCCAGATTAACCATAAAGGTCCAAAAAGTTAAATGAAGGACTGACTCCATCCATCCATCAGAGAGCTAATGTAAAGCGAGCTGCTGATGCTGCCTACCGATTTTGGTCTTTCCGTCTCTAAAGTAATTCCCCAGCTGTGGGACTGGCTGGTTACTTCTTGTATCACAGTGAATATAAATGGGATCATCATCATCTATGTCTTCGTCAGCAGCTGCAGCTGAAAGCTAAAAGCATCCAAAGAGAGAAAATCTGTTCATTAATTAAAAGCTGCGAGAGCTACAGGCAAACACAAACTATTTTCTGCTCACATGTAAACCCTTTATGTGAACAGTTAATTTCCTTTTGATGAGATTTAACAGTAAAATCCTGTGACATTTAACAGCCTCATAAAAGCCTCCACTTTGCAATAATAAGTCCAGAAAGAAAATGGTAGTTGAGCTATTTACAGTATGGTTGAGAACAATCTTTCAGTGCAGTAAAGCCACGTTTCACCATTTCAGACATTTTGATTTTCCCAGTGATATATAGTACCTCGTACCATATTGTGCTCCTGCGAGTATCAGATTCACTGCAAAATCTCAGAGAAGTCAGTGAGGTGTGAAGGGATGAGCAAAGCAGTAGTGTAATGGCTGCTGTGTGAATGTGCAGTTATTATGTTTCTGATTCTATATTAAAGGAAAACATACTGCAGCATTGTAGGAAAAGAAGTTAAATAGTGCTTACATATCTTGACGGGATGAAGCTCCCGTTCTGCAGACTCCCATAGCTGTCTGTGGTTGATGCTTCACCCCCATAGTCCAGATCCAGGAGAACCTCCCTGTCTCCCTTCAGCAGCTCTGAGCCCTTCCTCAACATGAGGATGACAGGTCCTGTGACTGGGCAAAAATACGGAGCATTCACATAAAATTGTACTGCAGAAGAAAACAAATCTCACACCTAGACACATGCTTTAAAGAGATACTGAAAAGAGAAAAAAAAAACTCGATATTTTACCTTTGTTCTTGCAAAAATGAGGCTGCTGCTACAGTCTGGATTTGCAGCAAGCTGTGCTTCCCTTGTCCTCACCTTCTTCTCTATATCTGCATCCGTTAAGATCCTCTGCTCCACTGTTAGATAGCTGAGAACTACCGTAATGGACCTAGCACGCAGGCAGCAGCTGGCACTCTGCTGCATTTCAGCAGACGACATGTACTTTAGGACATACAGTACAGCGCACATCCCCACTTCATTAATAATGTAATAGTCAGTCAGCAGCAGAGAATAAGAGAATAAAGTCAGAACTCTCTCTAACACGCTCATAATCAGGATATAACACGTGTGTGTGTGTGTGTGTGTGGTGGTGGTGGTGGTGGTGGGGGGGGATCGCCTCTTTGATGTTAATAGTTAGTCTCTCATCTGTACTGTGCAAAATGTTTCGCACATTTAATTTCATTCGTTTTGAAATGTACTCACACAATTAACATAAATTATTAACAGCACTAGAAGAGAAGCTCCACCCATCTAAGCTTTATTTCTTGATCTGCATCATCACAGGCCCAAGACTAGGGATGTGCACACTATAAATACGTAAAATGCTGACTGGCCAATATTCAAAGGTCCTCTAATCTGACAACCTTTTTTCCCCCTAACACCACTCCTCCTTTTCTGCATTGCTGCAGCCAAAATAAAGCTGGATGTAAGACGTGGATGAACAGCTTAGTAAAGAGGTGGAAAAGGGAGACAGAAGGAGGAAGCAGGTAGGTGTGGGGCTAACGTCCAGTGAGGTGATAAGATTGCAAAAAAAACAACAACCCTGCAGAGCAGAGAAAATGAAAGGCAAAGCAGAACATGGTTTGAACTCCATCCATCCATCCATCCATTGTCAACCGCTTATCCTGCATACAGGGCGGGGGGGGGGTTGAACACCAGTACTATTTAATTAGTAGAAGTAAGTTCACCGCAAAACAGCACTGCATTCACCAACAACAACCAATTATGGGGGACGATTATTCCATTTGACTGTGCATCAATGCAGGGTTCAACATCTACTTGAAAAAACTCTTGGGTGGGCAAATCCATTCTATAGCACTATAAACAAAAACTATTAACAGTAATAACTGAAATCTTTAAACATGACTCTCTCGGTCAAAACAAATCAATTTTCCAAAAAATAAGTTATGTTGCCAAATTAAAGGGGTACTCCACCCATTTTACACACAATAATGTCATCAGTTATCTCAGAGTGGCTTTTTAGTGGAATGCCTGCATGTAAAATTAGGGGAATAGAGTTTGAATGTGGGCAGGGAGAGTCTAATGAAAGATGGATCAAGTTGCATTTTGGGAAAGGATCCAGTGTCTTTGGAGCTTGTTCCGAGCTAGAGACAACAAATCAGGATATTCTGGCCTCTGCTACTTCGATTTTTGACCACGAATCCTGCCACTGAATTAAATGTATTCTTATAGAAAATAATATCCTGCCCTTTCCACTTCTTCATGTTCAGTGCAACTAGTCTTAAATCACTTTTATTTTGGAGGGGGCCTGTTTCTGTGAATGGGGTGACTCTACAGATGGGTTTAATAAACACAGTGAGACTTTGCAGTGATTAGACATTAACAGGCGTTACATAATGATCACTGAGAAAGGAGCACTAATAATGCCCAGTAATCTTCCTTTTTGTATTGGCCAATGCTTTAAGAAACACAGAATCATCATGATGGTGTTAATTCAAAGCAACACTTACATTTTGGAGGGTGGACTGAATACTGGCAGTGGTTGGATTGTCTTTGAGAAGTTACTCCCAAGATACACAACCCACACTATTTGACTTATCTTCTTGACCTGAGAGTGTTTCTCTTCCTTGACTTCATTTTTCTACCCCTTGCTGAGTCATCCAAAACTTTCCATCGACTACATGCTGTTTCTACTTACAATAGGCCTGGCACCCTCAGCACAGTTTTCTGTAAGTACTGCGTCATTGATATCAATTTTACACAGTGTCTAGTGACATCCCTCTGTTCTTGGGTTCTGCTCAGTTCCCTGCATGCTGATTGATCATCTCATCGCCTGTTAACTTTCAGTCTGCGTATGCCTCCTGCTATATTATCTTCCTAAATTTCCATTCCCGCAGGGGATTGATGTCTTTTCCTCCCTTCCTCTCTAAGCTCTTGAAACTCTTTAAACCCCCATCATAATGAGTGAAAACACACTTTCCTATAATCCTCTTTGATCTGGTTCTGTATTGTTGGGTGCAGAGAAAACAATACAGACAGGGAGAAGAGTTTATGGCTTGTTGAAACCATGGTAACAGTACACCCAAGGTGACATAATTATGCTGGCAAAAAAAAAAAGTATCTGATATAGACCTGTGGTAACTTGTTGCCCTAGCAACTACAGAAAAATAAGCTGTGTTGGTATTTTGTCTTGTCTTCTTTGCACTATGAAATCATTATAGCTGCAAAGGGATCTATATTCTCAATGTATTCATTTATGAGCATTTATAATATCTGTGGCATTTGTAAGATGCAAATAAGACAGTTGAGTCAGCTGAGACAAGTGAGACTGATTTTGCTTCACCAAAATTAGGAAAAAAGACTTGGAGTAGATTAAGATAGATTAAGTTCAGCATTTTCCATATTGCAAAATAAAATAGGGCTGAAAAGAAAGCCCTAAAATCTCAAGTCAACAAGCCTTTTAGCAAAACACTTCCCTAAATGCTGTGATGGAGCTTCTCACTGGGGTAGAACACAGAGGTTGTGCTGGGTAGCTGCAACTGGAAATATGACTAAAATAAATACATAACAGGGTGGTTCACTCAAGAATATGGTGCTGAGCAACTGTCCAATTGATAAATACACTACATGGTTGACACTAGATCATTACATTCATGTCTTTTTCCTAATGCTATTAGCATTATAATGCTTTTATCAGACTCCTAGAAAGTCTTCCCACAAAAAATGATAACAATTACTTTATAGACCTGGAGTTGTGCACTCGGGTTGTCATGCTGAAACAGGAGATCGCCTCCCCAAACTGTTGGAAGCACACTTTTGCCTGAAATTTGACCAAACCATGAAACACAGTCTCAGATCAGATTTTTGCATTAGTACCTTTAGTCATGTGATGAGAAAGCTAAAAGTAAGTCTCTATAAAAGGTTGTGTTTATAAATTACTTATTACCTATTTGTTGTGTAAAATACAGGCAGGCCACATTCTTGTTAATAATAGGTATAAGAAGACCTCTACAGGTGTCTGGGGGGAACTGCAACATTGGTAAAACATCTCGGACATCTCTGAAAGAGCACAGCATAGAACATGGACCACGCTTATCTTTTATTTAACCATTTTTTTGTGTGCAGTTTTTTGTGCCTCCCCCCCCCCTCTTTTTTCAATGCACAGCACTTCACTGGTTCAACCTACGACAGAGATGCATATGTCAAAAGCAGAGGTACTGGTACATGTTGCACATACACCACCGCCAAGGTTTCATTTCAGTTTATTCATTTACACTGTTCAATCACAAAGGTTTATTTGTACAGTCATTACAATTATGAACAGTATAAAACCTTCTGAACATGCAAGTCTTTATGTGTGAATGTACAGTATGTTATATTTGCTTAGTGCTCTATTTACAATTGGAAAAAAAAAACAAACACTAAACATAATACAAATGTTACATGCATACGTTTATGAACAAAACCAAGAAGCACTTCTTCACAATGCATCACTTAGAAGATGTCATCCATCAATGTCCCACATTCAAAACACTGCTCAAACACTAACTTCAACCTTTTCTTTATATACACTTCATGTGCCACAACTCAAAGCAGTACATTTTTTAATTGATAATCCAGCAAACATGGCAAGTAAGTCCAACTATTAGGTCAGAATGTCCTTAAATAATCTACTGGGGGAGCGGATTCACGGCCCACCAATCCTACTTTGGAGCCCAGTAAATTATTAAACGACTTACGTAAAACCTTTTTCAACATTTAATATCACTCCAACCTTCTCTGTGTGCGTATAGTGACTTCATAATGCTGTATGGGACATGGGAGGAACCAAAATAAAAAAGGGGAACTAAAAAAGATGTAATTAGACAAAACAGCAGCAATAAAAACACACGGTGAGTCTTAAGGTTTTGGATGTGACGTACCTTTTTCACCTGAGATTAGATTTCTTTGTAACAGAGCAGAAGATGAGTGAGACCGAGTGGCACTTAGAAAGGCTTAAAACACTGATTAATGCTGACATTAAACAATGTGACTGAGAAAGATTTCATACAAACATACCTAAGTGACATATGAGTAGGGCTGGGCATCATTTGAAGGTTTTTCCATACTGGTGCTTACCCCAGTACCCAAGTTTTGGTAAAAATACCCAAACTGTATTCTTTCAATACCTTACTCTCTACAAAAACCTGCCGGGTTTTCAAAAGCAATTAAACTATATCTGATCAGAGAATAATCAGATGACAATAAGCAACAATTCTGTGCCAACATTCAATATGAACACCATTATGTCTCTACTCAGAGAGATCACTTCTAGGATCAATACCCAGCCCTACATCAAGCAAATATTCAACCTCTCTATCAAAAGAAATCAGAACCACAATTTTAACGAAGATGATTGTTTAAAGTGTCCCAATGTAGTCAACCTATTTTTACAGTGTAAGGCAACTACAAACAGGAAAAATAGTGCTTTAGTTAAACGAATTGGCCATTTTGTCCAGTTCAGTCAAGGTTGTGAAAAAGGCAACATTGTCATTGCAAAGTAAGTCTCACACTTATCTCAGCCTTGCAATGAAAGCAGTCACACACGCTAAATGACAGAGCAGCATTACTCTAGTACGGACAGATTGTAACACACGCACTTCCATCTACTGAATATGATTTGTAGGGAAAATAAAAGGGTTTGGTTTAGGGCCTTGTAGTTCTTATTCCTTTACAAGTAAAGCTTGAACATTTAACAGATGCTACACTTGCTCTAAGTTGAAAGGCTATTTAAGGAAGTTACGAGGAACCTCCAACATTATCCTACACCACTAAAAGTGCAGAAAGGGATGTTGTTATTTAGTGGAGTGGCCAGATCTTAGTGTACTGTACAGTACCAAACACTGACGCAAAATAAAAATGACAAGCCACGAGAACTTTTAGCTGTCAGTCCGCAAAGGATTTTTGACATGGACTACAATTCTTACTCTATACTTACCTACAATAAAGGAGAAGTAGCAAAGTCAATACCATTAAAATGTTACCACTCAATGGAATAATTTAGTAACAACTGTTCCCATTTTCTCTAAAATGGAAATAAAACATGTTATGAAATTAACACAAAACCATGACTGGAACCATAAAATAAAAAAATAATAACACTAACAATGTGCAAGTCTGCATGGAAGCCTCCGCTCGTATCTACAGAGCGGAGAAAAAGGCATATCTGTTGCATTTCCTGATAGGTTTTTTATCTGAGAGCAACATTTAAATAGGCAAGATCTCAGATAGACGACAGGCATAAGCATGTCATGTAACAATGCCAAGTGTTAAATATCCAGATATTCTTCATGTCCTCATTCTCTCAAGCTGAATATAAGACACACACACAACCATCAGTGATTATGCATTACTGTGCAGCGCTGTACATTTGCACTATAATTGTTGCACACTAACTGTTAGTAAGCAAGGAGTCACACTGTTCCATGATGCAAACAAGCAGCAACTGTCCCTTCATTTATAGCTTTCTTGATATATATCACAAGGACCATCCAGATTGATGTCATTTTCAGTGCTGTCCATATCTCAAAGCCAAGGCTTAGAAGAGAACATTTCTATATCAGTGTTGATTTTAAGGTCGATTCACCTCTAAAGACAACTGTATGATGTTTACTTGGTGGAGACAAAACTTGAACTAAACTCAGCAGGATTTATATTGATGCCCCCCCCCCCATGACACAACTAGTGTATGTGCGTTGTCCACTTATCCATCAAAAAATCCTTTACCATTTCCTACAGAGCTTTTTCCATCCAGAGAGTAAAAAAATATCACATCATGTGACACCAGACTGTTCCTTGATTCAGCAGATTTGTTCTGCACTGCTGTTATCTCGGAAAAACTTCAAACAAAGGAATTACGGAAATGTATTACCAGCATCAAATCAAATCTGTTGTAATGGACTGCCAGAGGCTCGTTCATATAATTTCATTTCATAATTTCATTTCAACGTCTTACTGTTGCATCATTGCGATGCGATGTGCCATATACATTGCTTCTTCTGCAGGAAGTTTCTCTGATAGAAACATTTCATCAGTCAATCAGTGGTGCATCGTAAGCTTAAGCAACCAATAACCACACCGAATTGGTTTCTCTCAGTCTTTCAGAACTCTGAACAGTTTGCAGTGACACAGACTGTAATGTAAGAGTTAAATCTATCCTAGAGTTATATCAGACTGTTAAACTATCAGTCTGTCTCCGTGGTTACCCACAGGTAAGTGTATGTGTGCGTTCATCAGCACCAGGGTTCACGCTGGGCTCTGCCTCGCGCCAGACTGTCTGCCCTCTGCCAGGCGCTGCTCATCAGGGCGAGTGCCTCACCACAACGCTTCTGCACAGACGGATCTGACACATCTCTGTGGGGAAGGTCAACCTGTGTATAGTGACATACGAGAGAGTTCAAACAGATGGATGGCCAGCGGATTTAAGTTTTCAATGACGAATTTTGGGACAGCAAGTGTTGCAATATTACAATATTAACTGATAACTGTCATACAAAACTGTAATGAACAACGTGATCTCACTGAGAAACAAAAGAAAAAAAACAACAGTTTCTCTTCCCACCTGGTAAATGGCCTTCCATGTGTTGTTTAATGCTTCCAGCAGTCGATGTCTCTCTCCATACCCGCTAAAGTACAAGACCCATGGAGGAAGGAACTGTGTCCGATCTGCTGCAAACTCCTACAGAGGCAAAAATCAGAAAAAGCAAAGAGTGAAGGCTTACATTAAAGGTCCTAAACATAAGATAATTATAGCAGTACAACATACTTATTTTTATATATATATATATATATATATATATATATATATATATATATATATATATATGATGGAATGCCTTCAGATACATAGAGTAAAATCTAAATTAAACTAGAAAACAAATTCCTCTTGTTCTGTCTGTGTGCGATTATTTGTTACAAAGCAAAAGAGAAAATGTAATGGTGGAAGATACTTGATAAATGACAAAATGTAACTAGAGTTTAACTATTTCCTAGACCCATCAGGTCTTAAAATACCCAAGTAAGCTAGTACAGTTTGTTTGGTATAAATGAACAGGGCCCTGACTGCAAATGCTTTGTCCCTTTTAGTTTGCGGTTGAGACTCTGGAACAGACAACAGACCTCTGCCCGAGGATCTCAAAGTATGTGCGGGTGCATTTAGGACTAAAAGGTCAGAGATATGACAAGGAGAGAGGCGACGAAGAAGTAATCAATAAAGTCTATTCTAAGACATACTAGGAGCCAGTGTCATGAAGCTAAAACACAGGTGATGTGATTATATTTCTTTGTTCTGGTCAAAAGCCTGGCAGCTGAGTTCTGGACAGTCTGGAGTCAATTAATAGATTTTTGGGTAGTAAAAGGTCTGTTGCAATAATCCAGTCGAGATGATATAAAAGGCATGTTAAATGGTCTTAGCGTCCTTAAAAGTTAAAATTGATCGTATTTTTGATATATTTCTAAGATCGTAAAAACAGGATTGCACAAGCTTTGTGGCGTGCTACTCGGAACTTAAATTATTGGCCAACCGGACGACAGATGATTCTTTGCAACAGGCCTGGTATGATCCACACTTCTGTGGAATGCTCTCCCTGACCTCCTGAGGACACCACAGACTGTTTAAATTTGTTTAAATAAAAATGTATTATTAATATTATTATTTACATTAGGATGCCATGATGGAACTGGTGCTTTCTTATATTTATAATTCAGTTTTATTAACTCAGCACTTCATCTGCATCACAAATTGTTTTGCAGAGATCATTCGTGACTTTCAGCATCTAGCTTAAAAAACATCACAAAGGAAATTTTTTTTAACCTGAGTGAAGGACACTCCTGAAAACTTAACTTAATTCCATAGTTAATACATTAAAACTGTGGGTATATGTAGATGCACACAAATACATAAAATAATGAATTAAAGTGTAAAAGGAGTCCAAGAGGGGTTAAACAGATGGTCACTTACAATGACACAGTACTCCTTGTCGGCCTCCAGGCTGACAGCAGTGATGTCGCAGATGTCTGCACTGCCCAACGAACGGAAGAAGCTGGTCTGACAGTCCTGATGGCAAGTAAGCAGCTTCTCGTCGGTCATCACCAGGCAACAGGGGATACATGGAGTGGGGGCCACACCCTGAGGGATGACCTGCAGGTAAGGAGTTGTAGATTAATCCTTACCAATATAATCAGGGTTTATCTATTAATCCATACTGACATTTTGCATTAAGAGAACATACGCCTCTTGCATACGATGTACATCAGCAGCTGTCCTAACAATTCACTTTTTCAGTCTGTACAGCCAGGTTAGCATGCTACAGGGATTATTTATTAAGGGTGTTTATGTATGGTCACTTCTTGTTAAAAAGCTGTGAGGAAAGCCAATCTAACTTGACTGAAGAGTTTCTCCACTTAAGATTAAACACAACAGTATGTGGGATATCACAAAGTGTTTGTTCTAATTCAGCATGTTGTACATTGACAGTATTGACAGTACATGTGACTGGTTGGTGCAAAGTATATAGTGTTGTACATACATAGCTGAATTGTTTTAGTTTAGTTTTATTTTTTATGGACTGTGTAAACCTTGTGTGGACTAATGAACAGACAGACTGTGACACCAAGCATTGTCCCCCTGTATCTATTAAAAAGTTGAGATGCATGCAATATTGGAAATGTAAAAAAAAAAAAAGTTTGCTAAACATGTGGTTTGTGTGCTATGCAATTCCTTACCCCTTTGGAGACAGACTGGCAGAGCAGCTGCATCCAGTCAGCCATGTCCTGCTCATCATTGGCACTGAGCTCCAGTGGAGGCCGCTCTGTCAGGATGACTTGAAAGGCATGGGGACGCTCTGTGCTGTTTGAGCGACGGCAGCCTCCACAGTGCTCTCCTCTGTTGGGAAATGATAACAAAGAGCATGAAAATGTATCAGTGAACATTATTTTCTTAAAAGTACTGTTTTTAGTAAAGGCCTCTGCAGGTTAACCATCTCCGGTCTAATAGGCCTTTTTCCCTGAAGACATCACTGATATATCACAGTAGTCGACAGAGTGAATTATAAAAAGATTGAATTCCATTTAGCTGCTTCAGTTTCAGGGTCCTAGTATTGTGAACCCTGCCATGGCTTACCGGGACACTTGTGGGAAGTGTTTTTCATACTATGACAAGTCAAAATGTCAACATGGACCATCTTTCAGCAAGCTGAAGCTTACCCCATAGTGACTGACTGCAGAGGTGTCACATCAGATCTTGCTGCATACAGGTACAGAATCCCATTGCTGCAAGAAAAGAGGACAACGATTTATATTCACCTAATCAGAAGTGTGACATTAAATTACGTTTTTAATATAATATATAGCATACATTTTGAGCTTTATAGAATGCATTAATCTGGACTGTTTTACAAAAAAATAAAAGGCACTTCCAATTTGTTTTTTCCCCTCATATATTTCACTAGCTTTTTCACGATTACAATATGTTAGATGTCAGAAAATAAAAGAGAAAAACTACAGTATATAAAGTTCAGCAAACAAATACAAAACAACAAACAAAAAAACACCAATCACGGCCTGATATAGAGAAGTCTCCAAAAAATAAAAATACCTTAAAAGAACAGCACTTTATCACATTGGTAATCTAAACTAACCAATTACATTGAGTTTTGCTGTTATTTTTCCCATTGAGTACACTTGATTTAACCTGTCACGCCACTGATGTAGGGCAGGTGGCAGTGATTTGAGCAAAGATAAAGTCATAATTTATTTTGCCACCAATAAAAGGATGTGCAGCATGTAAGCCTTTCTCATTGCCATAGCTCTATCAGGTATTACTCCTATAATTTAATTAGATATGTTCCGATCTGATACCAATATCGAATGATACTGACTGAAATAGCTGGATCGGGTATCGGTGACAAGGGGCCCTATCTGGGGCTGATCCTGTCCCTGAATATAATAATCCCATCCCTAAATATAATACAATGGAACTAGAGATAAATCAATGTTCAATAAATGTATGAATATTACAATGGGAAGTAACATGAATGCCCATCAGTGTTTTTGTGATAAAGAGAGACCCCCCCCCACTGTGTATTGGGAAGCTGGCAAGGTTAATGTGAGATATTCAGTACGACACCCAGCCGATGTATATTTAAGGGAACATACCAGCTGCAAGGAGTAATGATCTGTACAACCTGCCCATTACCTGAGGACAAGGTAGCAGCTTTTCCACAGCTCTTTGCCCAGATAGGTGGTTCCAGCTCGGTACTGCAGAGTCCCCTCCTTGGTGCTGGAAGGTACTCCAGACTTTGGAGGGCCGCCCTGGGGTGACAAATTCATGTCCATTGGATCCTCCCAATGGACCAGTGAATACAGTTGGATAGACACTTCAGATACCTGCAGAAACAGGCAAGCATTAGTAGCATTAGTTGACCACTCCTTCAAAGTCAACATTAGCAAACATTAGCAATCAGTGTTTGCATAGCTGACTTCAAATCATGTATACTTTACATTACTGCTAACCACTTTCTGAAGCATACTTTGGTGTTTGAGATTTCTTTTCAGCTTTCTGTAAATCAGCTTCATCTCTGTAAGCAGCGTCGTCGTTAGCCTGGGGTTTTTTGAAAAGTCCCGGATCTCAGAAGGATTTTTAAAAAACAAACAACAAAAGGCCGAAAATTGAACTTTACTCGCTTTACTAACTAGATTATTGTTATTATTTATTCTCCTGCAAATTAGTGGAGAATAAGATGATCCAGCTGTAGCTCTGTGTCTGTCCTCTCTGCTCCACCTGAAGCTGTGAGCTGCACTGTATCAGAGGCGCTGAAATTAACTTGCGTGGATTTGTGGTGAGATTCATCACCTGATAGGCAGAGGAGGCATTATACATATTTCATTTCAAAATCTATGTTTGGTCCCCCCCTCTTTACTAATGTAAAGTTTTATTTGGCATTGCCTTCCTGGCTCAGGCGATTTCGGAGCTGGCTCATATAGGAGGCAGGTTACTAAGTGACCAGTCAATCACTCACACACTCCACATCAGTCGTGGACAAAATGTAGCCTGTAGAAATGTTGAGGGAGAAAAAAAGAAGTTGTTCGATGCCGGTGCACCAAAGTGTCTCAATATTACAGACTTTTCTTTTGTGCTGCTGTTACTTCTAGCTGAAGGGAGTGATGAGGTCTGCAGCAGGGGTGGGTACATCTAATGTAGGCCTACTTTTAATTTCGCTAAGTTTTCCATTCATATCTTCATAACTTCACCAGTCTGTAATCTGCATTTTCCTTCCTTAACCGAAATGAGCTCATCCAGGCTGTGCACGCAGTTATGCAGTAAAGCGCCACAATCATTCTTTGCGTTGTGAAGATTATTTAGATTCTTTATATAATCAGATTGTATTGGCTGCCTGTGCATGTGCAAGTGGTTTGGTTGGATACATCTCCATAATAAAAGAGACAGGCAACAATAGTTGGCTGGGCAGCAAGCGTGATACTTTAAAGCGATCTTATCAATAAGTTCATGGAGATTTAAAAAGGAAAATAGTTGTAGAAATAGCTAAATTACAGATAATTGCAAATTGAATTCCCTTGAAATAACCATGTTGCACAGCTAACCTGATGAACAGCAGATGAAATAGGTTTGTCATTTGTATTCTTTTACTTTTTATGGGAGTAATTGTACTTTTTCTTGAGTAAAGATTTTGAGTACTCTACCCGCTGCTGACCAGTGGCACCAGTACTTACGCTGACATGGTGAACATGAGACAGACAGCAGAGATGAGGTCTATAGCAGAGTCAGAACCAGCACAGCACAAAGCACCAGTTTATGGTAAGCATGATGATATGGCTTATTATTTATCATACTCAAGGGGTCAGCTGAGGTGATTACTTTAGAAGAGTTAGAGAGGGGTTTCTAGTTATGAAAATGTATTGGCTCATAAAGTTATACACTCTACTTGCATAAAATTCTTAAGAATGCAGGAATAAAGTTCTCTAAAGACATGGAGAGTGGACTGAACAGGGACAAACGCCTGGGCCACTTTTTGGCCCCTGTCTCTGACCATCCTTGACCTTAAAAAAGTCCTGTATGTGTACATGCATGTCCATAAACAATTTAAAAGTAACAGTGGTCAAAATGTTCACACAGAGATGAGCATCCTGCAGTATTTTAAGAGGAAGAGGACAGAGGAGCAGAAATAACTGAGGAGGATGAGCTTGGAAGTTGTATGGATAGCTAGTAGACATGCTGTATAATTCACAGAGTAAAATGACTTTGTTAGGTTAATAGCATGTCATCAGAGTTTGCATTGAAGACAGTTTGGTGTTCACAAACATTTGTTGCTTTCCTGTGAGCTGAAGTGACCACAGAACAGGGAGAGTCAGGGCCAAGTGAGACAGGGAATATCACAGACAAGTGTAATATTAGAAGAACTGAATACATTTGTGTCGTGGCTACATTAACTAGCAGCTGCTCTGCATTATATTCTGTTACAGTTTTAGATTTTAAATTGTTTTAATATACCTTTATTAAACCAGAAAAACTATTTTTCCAAGGAGTGTCCTGGCCAAGGCAGGCAGTAGTACAATTGCACATTTAAGATGGAAATAAATAATCAGTTACAAGGTCATAAAATATCAAAATGTTGTTAAGTAATCAGTCATAACATCTGAAGGCAGAATTGCCAGCTTCAATTCAAAAGCAACCAGTGAAACCGGCTCACAAAGATTCAGCCATGAATCAGGAAAGTCTGCACCCCATTTTCAGCTTGTGTGTACATTTTTAGTTAGGATCCTACTCACATTTTATAAATGAGACCTCGGACCTGTACAGTATATGTGAAGTTTAAAATGTCTTTACCTCACAGTGAGACTCCTGGGAGACAAACTTAGTGAGAGACAGTCTTTCCATAGTAGCATCAGTCAGAACAGAGGGGTAAGGAGGCTCACGACAGCCCTTCACCATGGCTGACTTGAGTACCGACAAGAACCAGCTGTAAATGAAGAAGGACGGATTGAATAGGGTCAGAGGAGAGAGTAACAATCATCCATTTTGTGATGAGTCCTCTTCAGCTCAAAGTCAATATTCTTAACCCATAACACCACAGATGTGCACATGAGTAGCTGAGATTTTAGAGGTGAGCATGCTGGCTCTTGGCAGGAGGACACAATAGGTGTCTGTGCATAGCTTGCAAAAACAGTGGAAATGAATGTTGGATGTTTTGAAAAGTTCAATTTTACAATCTTTGTATCTAATCCAGTATGTCAGAGTATCAAGAAACATAATGATACACTCACATAGTCAGAGAGGTATCAGCTGTATCCAATAGGAATTTTCTTCGTCTGTTGGTACACACCACTGTCACAGTCTGTTGGTCAAGGCCCACCTAAAGGAAAACAGCATTACAACTAATACATAAGACACAAAACTAACTTTGTGTTCTACTACCGTAGCTGTCACATCATGCTCGAGTCTATATGGTTCCTAAATATCACGTCATTAACAAGACTACAGATTAGGACTGAACGATTAATTGCATTTGCGATATTATCGCGATATGATAAAATGAGATTTTCTAATCGCAAAGGCTGTTATTACACTCTGGTCAAATGACACACCAGAGTAAACTAGTCTGCTGAGGAAGCATAAACTTTGCACGTTACGCTTTACATTCACTTGTTGATGTACAACGGCCTTAAGCTTGACAGAAGCTGACACTACAGAAACTTTAGAGCCTGGTTACAGCCAGTGTGCTGCTCACCAGCATCGGGGGCACACCGGGGTGCTCCGGTGTTGTCGGAGAATTACTAAGCTTGTCTATTAAACAAGAGAGGCGTCACTTGGTTTTATTTTCGTTGGCCAACTTTTGAATTGAACCTCAAACTGAGTTGGTTTTTTTTGTTTGCTTACAGGGATATAGAAAAGGAGGTTTTTGATCAGAGATGGACTCTTGTGGGGATTTGAACTGAGAAAAGGACTCATTAATTGGTGGTTGAACTGTGGGTTTTATATTGAGCTCTTACTGTATAATACAATGTGGTAAATTTAGTTTTTCTTGTGGTCTGTAAGTAGGCCGATCTGATGATATTATATCATATCATATTATTTAATGCCATGACTTGACTCAAATTATCTTTCTTGTATTATTATAATTTCATACTTCTTTTCCACCATTGCTCATAATAATAATTCATGCAATTCATGAATCACCCAATTTCATCCTAACACAGGCCTGTCCTACAAGTGGATGTTCAATCTATCTAATACTATACACTGATTTACTGCTTGTCTGTTTTAAAGAAAAAAAAAGTGTAAAAATGAATTGCATATTAAATCACAATTGCAATAATAGTAAAAAAAAATTTGATTATTCTCCAAAATCATCAGCTCTTCTACAGATTCAAGATGATGTGACAGTTGTGGGGCAATAGAGCACTGTACAACAAGAACATACAACTCTATTAACTCACAACATGTTTTGTAACATTAAGGAACTTTAGATCCCTAAAAGCCCTTAGATGACTGCAAGTAGACAACAGGAAAGGGTTTGTAGGAGAATATATGTAACATAAGAAATGGACAAATGAGAGAAAAAAGAACCTTTGTTGTGCAGGACACTTACTGAAAGATAGTCTAGCTCATTGTAAGAAACAGCATCTTCTACTGTGTAGGGCTTCTCTGCTGCACCTGTGGAGGAAAACACATGTGCAGCCAAGCAAGTTATATATTTTCTTTCTACAGAATAACCCTATTTAAATGTCTTTTTTGAACATCGTGTAGATCTTATAGGACAATTACAATGATAGAAACTCTCAGATCTGCAGGGATCATTCAGAAAAAGCAACTCTCAGGGCTGCTAGTACAGGTGGCCACCATCAGTTTACAGTCATGATCAAAATTGTATTCCCTACATGTAAGAGCTCAATGCTCGTTTTCCATTGTAAAAAATGTATTGCGACTCCCCATACTTATATATATCTAAAGACTTGTACTGTCCAACCCCTTGTTACAGAATAAAGTCAATGTACGCTGGGTTTTTAGCCACTTACCCTTCCTTAGCAGGTAGATGTAACAGTCCGTCAGCAGCAGGTAAAGGGGCTGCAGGTCTCCCTCCATATGGCCTGTACTCATTCTCACCATCTAAAAACAGATCGGTTCTGTCAAATGTCTGCAACCTCCATATTCATCTGTATCAAACTCCTCTGTTCACTAGTGATGGGTTGGGGCAACCAGATAGCAGACTGTATCTGTAGCAAAGTGCTGCCACAAATATAGCAGATTACAGACTAAATAAACATACAGCCATAGCCATACAGTCAGCAGCTGTTGGTTTTCATCGTTTATCACAAATCAGTGAAGTCTTCAATCACTTTATACTTGAAAAAAATTTAGAAGCTAATGTGAAATAATATTAATTAATTGCCTTTTATTTGCATAATTTAGAAAGAAGTGGAAAACAGTAAAACAGATGTAAATTACTACAGCCTGAGTACAAGCAGTTAATAGGCAACTGACAAACTGAGCTTTGCAGCACACCACAGAGCAACAGTCTCCAAACCACTTCCTCAATGCCTTCCTCAGTGTCTTAAAGGCAGGTGAAAGAAAGATTACTTTTCAAGACAATCTTTTTTTTTTCCAAAACAGGCCTGTTAAAAGGCCAGGACATCACTGTATTGTCTTCTCAAAATTGTATCACTCTATTATTAATGTTACAGCAGTTATTCCAAAAATGTTTACTTCTTCCAAAATGATTAAACCTTCACCTTGAAGAGCTGCTCCTCATTCTCTCTGAATACATGAATCATGAGAAGAAGCAAGTGATTGTTATCCACCCTGAAATGTGAACAATGAAGAACATGAGACACACTTTAAACAGCATTAGAACAACAAACAATTCATTTTATTGAAATGCCTTACTTAAACTCTGCAGGGTGAGAACTATCAGAGGGACTAAGCTTATCCTCTTGTAGTTGTTCTGCTTCCTTAGTAAGTGTGTTCTTGTCCGTTTCCTCTCCTTTTTCTGTGTCTTCCTCCCCGGGTTTCATTTTTGGCTCCTGTCTTGCTGCCTCTTTTGCCTCTCCTTCATCTTCAAGGCCACCTGAAATAGTCTGCAACTGGCTATGCTCTGTAAAGTCATAGTGGCCACCACCTGTGGGAGTAGGGTCTGGACTGAGGGGGGTAAAGCAGCATAAGTCTGTGGATGCAGGAGAGGCCTGCAGGAAGGAGACTGGGTCAGGTGGCTTGCCCCCTGAATCTTCTCGAAAGGGCTGCTGCGCAGGCAGCTCAGGGCCCTGGTCACAGCCTTCACTGTTATTCTCCTCCCCCTCCTGTGGGTGCTCCCAGGCCTCCTCCCTATCCAGAGCCCCATTGAGCCGGTCCATCACTTCACGGAGGGGTTGGCCCACAGTGTCCATGGACGTGTCTGTCATCTCTGGGAGCCGTAGGAGGCCTTCGACTCCGTCCTCATCTTCCTCCACAACCTCTGATCCCCCTCTGCTTCTCCTCAACTCTGCTTCAGCATCCAGCTGAATTACAGTGCAGTTTAATGAATCCACATCCTCCGATGCCAGGAGGCTGTTGTCCATTTCCATGTGCTCAGAGGAGACGGAGTTATGGATGCTGCTGCTGGAATCTGTGGAGCCTTTCCCTCGTCGCTTCTTGGCTGGTTTCCTTCGCCTGGCCATCCTGGAAGACCAGAGTGGTTAGATGTGTTCTACTTCAGTTCGATCAACTATACAAGCCAGAAACTGAAGCTGTAGCTACTGTACCTGATGACCTCCAGCTCATCGCAGGTGCCGTCCATGTCATCTCCAGTGATGGTGGTGGTGGTGTGGCGGCTGGCCACGTGAACTGGCGTGACGTCAGCTGAGGTGTTGGTGTCCGAATCCTCGTTGAAGGGGTTGTGCCTGAACGTTGGGCTGTGTGGAGAAAGATGAGTTGCTACTTTCACCTTGACAGTGCCAGCAGAAGGGACCACCGCGTCGCTGATGACTGTCTGGGGATCAGAGCCACTGGATCGTGGGCAGCTGGCCTGGTCGGTCAGGTCACCTTCTACCATGAAAAGCAACACCAAGACACCAAGAGTTAATACAAAAGCAGCAGTCACTCACATTTAATTATAGTCACACATATATACATAAATATACAGTACTGTGCAAAAGTTTTAAATCAAATCAGTATTTGGTTGACCACCATTTGCCTTCTAAACAGCATCATTTCTTCTAGGTACACATGCACATATTTTTTGATGGAACTCAGCAGGAAGGTTGGCCCAAACATCTTGGACAACTACCCACAGGTCTTCTGTAGATTTAGGCAGCCTCAGTTGCTTCTCTCTCTTCATGTAAGACAGACTTGGTGATGTTGAGATCAGGGCTCTGTGGGAGCCATACCATCACTTCCAGGACTCAATGTTCTCCTGTATGCTGAAGATAGGTCTTAATGACTTTCACTGTATGTCATGCTACAGCCAAATATTTCAAATTATTTGACTCATCAGTCCAGAGCACCTGCTGCTATTTTACTGCACCCCAGTTCCCATGTTTTGGGGCATAGATGAGTGCAGTGGCCTTCCATGTCGGAGGTATGGCTTTTTGGCCACAAGTCTTCCATGAAGGCCACTTCTGACCAGACAGTAGATGGGTGTACCAGGGTCCCACCGTTTTCTGCAGGACTGAGCTGATGGCACTGCTGGACATCTTTAGATTTTGGAGGGAAATAAGCATGACGTATCTTTCATCTGCTGCTGTAAGTTTCCTTGGCTGACCACTACGTCTAAGGTCCTCAATGCTGCACGTTTTCTTTGTGCTTCTTCAAAAGGTCTTGGACAGCACATCCTAAAAACCATCTGCTTTGAATCTTCTGCCTGGGAGAGACTTTGCCATAGTGCATGACTTTTTTGACAGTCTTAAGGCTGTTTGGCTGTTCCTTACCCAGTTTTATTCCTCCTACACGCGGTATGCCTATGCCTATTACGTATATGGAGTTGTGCAAGTGAACTTAGAAGAAGTGATGCTGCTTTGAAGGCAACGGGTGGTCACATCAAACGTTGAAGTAATTTAGATTTCTCTTCTATTCACTCACTTTGCATTTTGTTCATTGATAAATATAATCTATTTACATGTCTATTTTTGACATCATTCTTATTTTACAGCACTTTTACAATACCTGGGTAAAACTTTTGTACAGTACTGTATATATATATATATATATATACATAAATACACAGACTTTTTGACACTGTCTTGCTGGTAAGTTGAGTACTAAAATGGAAACCAAAGCGTTTACCATATAATGCAATTTAGACTACAGTTGTTTATGTTTTGATCACTAATGGAAAGTTGATCAACAAGACAATTTCACAAAAATGTGTATTTCTTCATCAGCTTTGCACACAAACAAATGTTAGGGGCTGCAGTGTTCTTTGGCAGGGTCAAAGAGGCACAAAACGCAATGCAAGACATGAAGTAGGTACACAGGCAGCTGTCGTTGCAGTGGCACAGGGCTAGGTCAACATTACGGCTGCAGCTAGAGATGGGTTATACTAAACAAACATTTAAATAATATAATTTGCAAGAATCAGCATTTTTGTATTCACGAGTGGACTGACCAAGCTATGGCATAGACCAAATCACAAGAGACACTTCTGCTTTCACTAACTACTTTCATTAAGAGCTTCATCAAAGTAAAAAACAAATATACATATATAAACTTAAGACCATGAAATGAATGGTCAACCATGAGACAACAGACATGTGCATAGAGCAGCTTACTGCAAACAGATGTTGTAGAAATACACAGAAATTTGCACTCTATGGCCTTTAGCAACTATTCTTGATTGTTATCTCACACTACAGCTGAGCTGAACCTAGGCCTGTGCTGCATCTCACACAGGAAGAGAAGGCTTTACAAAAACTGATACACCAGACAAACAAGTAACACAGTGAAATGGAGAAAGACTGGACGAGGTGAGCACCAGCTAGATCAGACATTTATCTTGCTGTGGTAAATAATAAGGCAGAGTGAGCATTAGGATCACATCCCAGATGAGTAACACATGCAGAATAGTTCCATGTACCCACCCAACACAGACTTCTCCAGTGAACTAAAGAGGTGCTCGCTTCTTCCCAAACTTACCTGTCAACTTTTTGTGTAAGATTACGCTTTGTATTTTTGTTCATTTACTTGTCTGTTAAGTCAACTCATAAAATTAATATTAAGAAAATCTTTCTGAAAAAGTATTACTGTAAATGAAAATAGCAATGTGTGGCAAAAGAAGGCTTTGATGTTAGATCAACTAACTGGTCACCGTAGAGGTTTGTTGTCAGCTACAGGCTTCCTATGATCATCAAATCCAGTTATGCTATAATCATAGCGACATGCCACTTCATTTATATTAATAGTTCGTAAGTCATGTGCCACACAACTTCAGATCCAAGTCTACATGTCTTCCAACTGAATACATTCCCAAAAATCAAAGCACTTTTCACCCATTACCCTTTGATCATACTTGTTTTCATGTTCTCTGATCAGCTGTCTTTTGCACCAGGTAGCTGTATTTTACATGAACAGGTCTAATAACTGGCTAAAGTACCCAGCATGCATTAAGCACAAACTGTGGAATGGACATGCCAGATAGGAGGGAGGGAGGGAGGGGAAGGCAGGGTGGGGAGGGGTTGACCAATGTCCCACCTTCCCAGTCTGCACTTGGCAATGACTGCAACACGGGGAAGATGTCACCGAAATCATAATCTAAAAAAAGGAGGGATAACATTCAACATTAGAGAGTGATGGAGTATAGACAGGAGAGAGGAGATTGAGACAATGGCAGAAAAACAAAAAAAATTAACATGACATGTGGTATTTGAAATAACAGAATTGATGGGGAAAAATAGACATGTGGGAACTAGAACAGGGAAACCGGCTCCGTATTTTGTGGAGAGCGATGGGGAAGGCATTCAGTGAGCGCTGCAACAACCCCAGTGAGAACATTCTGTAACCATCAGCCTCTGCACGCCAAGTGATCAATTTGATAAAATGCACTTTGGTATCAGTGAGTCACAACATGCCATTAGCTAGACATCACTGTATGAATTCGTGCCAAAGCATTTGAATGTGTATGTGCACTCCAGCCGGGCCTGATCAAATCATAAACCCAAAAATAAAGGCTGCCATTCAGCAAGACAGTCACATCCCAATTAGTCCATATAATAACAAGTGTCTCGATTAGAGGCATTTCAAGACACAGCAGCACATAGAAATTACACTAGGTATTTGACGGGGGTAATTTAGTGGGAGTGACACCAACTGACCAAAGATTATTCTGAATTAAAAACCAGTAAATTTTAGACAAACCAGTTAGTCTAACTGTGTGTACCTCTTCTAAATGTGGACAATCGCTGGAGATAAAGTTGAGCATTAGATCAAATGACAAAGAGAGAAAACCAGCGCTGCTTACTATCATTTCTTTACTGAACTCTACTGTCCACCTCAGCCTGCTAGTGCTGGTGTGTGAGTGTGAAAGATTATTTTTAATAAAATAACATTTAAGATTCACTCTAACACCACTGTAAAACTGCGAATGGACTGTTTCTGTAGTCTTAACAGCTTCAACAGAGTGATCCATCTTCTCTCTGGCAGAGTGTGTCACGTCAATTTCAGGAGTCACTTTCCTAGTTAACTTTTATTCATATCATATCAACGATGGAAGCTCACCAGCAAGGTTTTGGGCCTTCAGGGTCCTTAGTATCTGGCTCAAGTAGATCACGGAAAAATAAGTTGTGCCAAATTTAGAAGGCTGCGCATTCAGGCTGTTATTTAAATGTGTCAGATACACATTTAATCAACATTTAGGTAAATTTAATATAATGATATATATCGGACCGTGTACGCAGGATAAGCGGTTGACGATGGATGGATGGATATATATCGGACAAGTATCGGTTCTGACTCTTTTTCGGCAGACACCCAATATTAAAAACTTTGAACAGGGTTGGACATCCCTACTGCTTACCTTCACTGGACGGGGCTATGGCACTGTCATCCCACTCCAGGTTGGTGGAGGTGAGGGAGGTGAAGGAGTGCAGGGACAAGCTGTCTGAGCTGGGCAGCCTCTCCTCAAAGTCCAGCAGGTTGTGGGGTTTGTAATATTCAGGCATGTAGGGGGCCACATCCAGATAGGGCACATCCTGAACCAGTTAGACCCAACAGAGACATTACGGACATGCTGATCACATTTAGGAGCTGAATTTCTATTGAGCAAAGAAATATATGCTAACCAGCTCCAGATCAAAGCGAATGAACTCAAGGCCAGACACCAGGGTGAGGAATAGCGTGAGGTGGTCATGACTGCAAACCAGTGCATTCCTAGTGGACAAGAAAATCACTTAGCTTCATGTGAGAGAGAGGCACACATTTACTCACCACAAAATACAATAATATATCAATTTATTCTCCAGCATAACAACAAAAAGCAATTCCATAAATGCAATCCAACTTCCAGCTGTTACATAGCATCAGTTTGTGAATTCACATCAGGGTTTCTGCATGACTTACTTGAAATAATACTTCTGCAGTAATCCTTGGTTCTCCTGGAAGAGGCGCAGATAGCTCTCCAAAGAGCTCTCACTCAATGCCAGGTATAACCATGCACGGCCTATGCAGAAAGGAGAAGAGTTTGTTTCTATGCATATAACCCACTGAAAGATGAATGATGCTTTACCCCCCAAGTGCTGTACGTGTTGAGTGTGTCTGACTGTGTGAGAGAGATGTCTCACTTCGACCAAGGTTGGTTGCTATGTGCTGAAGCTCATCTATCTGGCGGACAGCCTCTCTCCTAGTGAAGTGAAGGACCAGGATCCAGTAGCCTGAGGAGATGTCCTGCAGCCTGCAATGTAGAAAATAGCTAATAATATCACATGCATGAGGCCAAAAGAGGCAAGGGGAGCAGAGAGATGGCACAAGAACTTAATTTTCACAGCAATGTAACAGTAGTATCCACATCTAGATCAATGAGGCTAGTACATATGTCAAAAATACTAGAATAATAGGATTCATAAAAAGAGTTTTTGCATGAAAAATAAAAACTATTCAGAATACTATCTTCTCCTATGCACTTTTCCTCTTTCAAGTGCACAATTTATTTCCAGTAAGCCTCTTACCCATACAACAGAGCATGGTCAAGGTGTTCACAGAGGCGCTGCAGGACCCGGTCATGATTTCGGATAGCTGGAGTCTCATCTTCACAGGCCGCAAAGTAACTCTGCAACTGTAGAGAGACAGGGTTTCTCTGCTGTTTTTTTGCTGGGGAGAGGAACATTTTATCTCCAATTCCAAGTATAATAGTGCTACTACTATATCTCAAGAACTGACTGAATTTGAAAAGTTATCACAAAGAACATTATCCCCTTGGTTTAGGGCCATATAGCAGCACAAAGATCCTACAGTGCAACATACAGTCAAAGCAACTAAGGAATTTAGTGCTAAGCAGTGGAATGCTGCTGATCTAAATCCAACTGAGGTTGTGTTTTACTGCTGTGATTCCAGTGTGGAGGTGCTCCTTGTATTGCAATTTCAATGCTGAAGACCAGACAGACCCATTAAACCCATGGAACAAACAGTAAGTGAAGTTGGCTGCAGCATAAGTCTGACAGAGCATCACCAGGGAAGATAACAGGCTGCTCTACTGAAAGGTACCACTTGCATGCAGATGATGCTAAATGTGTTTCATTATGGTCCACCGTCCTACAGTGTCCTGCAGAACCCTCTTGAACTTAAGGAACCCTGAGTTATGACCAACTGAAGTGTCGGTCTGAGTAATGTGACCCAAAGACAGAGAATTTGTATCCTGTGACTATATCCACATGACTAAGCAATGTTTGTCCGAGGTAAACACTGTACACTTTCTTGGAAGCTTGAGGCATATTATTTCATGAGCACATTCATGGTCCTTCTGTAGTCATTTGGACTTAAAACTATTAGACAAATGTGGATAAAGGAAGTAAGACACAATACTGGGCTCAGTGCATTAAACCCACTAAGATGGGTCTTTCTATCTTTTTGGTGGACTCTAATGGGAAAAAACAGAGACAGATGAGAAAGCCCGTGCAAAATAAAAACTCAAATGCACATGTCCTGGAAAAGTGAATGTACTAAGATGCAGGGAGAGAGGGGGGAGGTTGCAATGTTGTCTATCAGGTTATGAGAAAGGTAATTTCGCAACACCAGGCATAGCTGGAACAAAAATTGTTACACATTTTAAAGCTGAAATGGAATTTAGGAGCAACGATCTATTGGCTAACCCTTATGTTGCAAATGTGTGTCCGCAGTATGGCTGCAAGTGTGTTTACAACATATGCGGCAGTGAGCAAACACAGGAGCTTGGTGCAACTATTGTTCACCATGGTCAGGAAAAAAAGAAAATAGAGCATGACAACCGAAAACTAGAGCTGTAAAACATAAAAGGTGAACTGTGAAATTGTAGGGAATCGTGTATACGTTATTTGATTACATGAGTAATGCCAAGGCCCCTACATGACAGTGAGCTGGTAATGTCCCCCCGACTAGAAAGTTGCCTTCTTGAGAAGACAAAAGATGACCTAACGTTTGCTACAGTAATTCAAGCATGTGAAAATAATTGACAATATTTCAGCGTGGCGACCAACCGGACAGCGCTTACCTTCTTGACAGACAGGGAGATGTTTTCCAATATGCGATCCTTTACTTTCAGTTGATCCATCACTGGACTATTGGCAGCTTACAGCAGGCTGTCAGCTGACTCCCAAAGCAGAGCTCTTGTTATGCTAAAGCTAATGCCGCCCGCTTTGGCTTTCTAACATTATCTTACCATACAGTTTTGGATGTCAATTGTACACATTGAATTTGGCAACGCCGCTAGTTCGCAGCCGTAATGGCTAAGCAAGCAGCGTGACAAGTCAACCTGTCAACGGACCCGGTTAGCCAAGTAATGTTTCCTAGCTTCGCGTTAGCTATAGCCACTTGACTTTTTCCCAAAGGCTACTCAGGAGGGCGGTAGCTAGCAAGTTTTGGATACGTTTCAACAGCAGTTTTTTGCTCATCATACTCTCCGTTTCATCACTCTGGTTAGCTAATGTGAATATAAGTCACGTATCTGCTATTTGCCCTTACGTCAAAGTCACGGAGGCTCAGTCTACTTTTTGTGCTCCTGACCTAAACTGGTCTGAGTCTGGACTCCCACACTAGTGGATTACGTCACCACTAGCCGCTTTAGTAACTATGAATGAAGGGCGTTGAAATGTTTGTCAGTCACATGAAATATGACTTGATTTTTAATCATCACGATGATATTTTGAATTCGGCGCGCATGCAAGACTCCATGTTTGAACTTACTCATAAATTAACCTGCGTTTTAAATTGGCTCCCAGTATCCTTCTCATTCACTTCATGTTCCTATGCGGATCACGTGGAGGAAGCTAAAGCCCCGATTAAAGAAGTAAGACTTTCCATTTACACTGCAGGGTGAATAATGCATAGTGAGAGGTAGTTTATCAAAATTCATGAAAAGGTCTTTGGTCATGTTGTATAAGATGTGCATGTTTCGTTTCTTGCAAAGCAGCTGCACCTTTAAAATGACCGTATTTTTAAACTGGCATGCATACTATTTATTCATACCAACACCTAACAACACTATGTTTAACACAAAGTAAAACGTCATCTATCAGGTCCAGGGGACAAGGCATTGTGAACACAGCACAATTATGTCATGTCGCAGAAAGGACAGGAATTTCCATTGAGTGGAACGTCAATTTTTATTGTTAAGATGACTCCCAACTTTTTTGGAAACACATTAAAGTCTTATCAAATACAAATGAACAGTTCATCAGTGCATGTAGTTAACTATTAATCTTTCCCGATTGACAAAATGTGGGTCAAATTTTAATATGGATTACATTATAAAGGCAAGGCAAGTGCTCTACTTAGGAGATCATTTTATTTTATCAAATGTAAAGCAACTTTACATAAATGCTGACTCAGTTCATGACATTTACAGGCCTTTGAAAACAAACAAACAAAAAACCCCATCCACTACATTGTGTTACAGTCAGCACCCCTTTTCGCCTCAGGACCCAATTAGTTGAGTGCCCCAATAACCGAACAGAAACTGTATTTTTACAAAGGACAACAGTCCAACTCCCTGCATGAAGATTCAAGCCATCAAGACATTCAATTTCAACTCTTCACACCAGAAGTTCTGTTCTATAATCTTGTTATCTTCCCCGCTGTTTCTTTGCTTTAGTCTGACTTCTCCTTCTCTTTCATGTGCAGGAAGACTATGCTGAAGACAAAGAGTCCAGCCATCATGGAGAAAACGCTGGCATAGTATGGATAGGCTGAGGGGATGAAGCGCTCATACTGAGTGTGCTGCAGGGGACGGACAGATACCTGTGAAAGAAAAATGGTAGAAGTTAGCCCGTCGTACATTAGAGCATGGTTGTTAAATGCAATACAAGTAGAAGGAACTTCTGCCAAGCCACAGTATTCAAAAGGTAAACTTTTAAAATAGTGCATGAAGGTTGTGGAATGATTTGATCTCTAGTATTTCTACACACATCACATCTGCATTTGTCACTTTACACGCATGGAGATCACCATACAGCAACCATACCAGTATTTAATTAGGTAATTAGGGTATGCCCTAATTACCTAATACATGAAGTAAACCTGATTAACTTGCCTGAGTGGAGGAGTAGAGATGTGTGTATCCCAGTCGGTTGTAGTCCACCTTAAACTGGAAGACTCCGTACACATCAGGCAGCTTGAACTGGACGCTATATTTACCTCCTAGAAGACAGACAGACAGACAACACAGCATTTATAGTGGATACAGTTTGTGACGGCAAAGGTGCATCTCAAACCCCCAAATCACAAGGATACAATGCATCTAGTTTGTAAGCATTAAGTCAAAGTAATTCTGTATTTGTTTCATAACCACAGCAACGTACCATTTTTCTTGAGATAAGTCCTGACGAAGGGATCTATCCTCACAAACTCAAGCTGAATATCATCTCCGTCGAAGGGAACCCAGCGGCCCTCGGACAACATCTCAATGACAATGCTGTACTCCTGCATGGGAAAGTTTCACACTGAATGAGAAATTCACGTAAAAATACACAGCTGCTCACTGAGGCCAAGACAAAACATCTTCAGGGTGATGATTGTTCACATAAGTCACTTAGCTTTTAAACTCACCACAAGGTCTGTGATTGTGTATGCCGCGGGGGGAGTGGTCTCTCCAACAGGATGATGGGTGACGGCTCCTACTCTGAGGACTCCGGCCTCCTTGAACACCCAGCGAGACAGAGCCTCGGCCAGCTCCATGTTCCCTGTCTGCTCGTACCTAACAAAGACGACGACGACAAGAAGAGGAGTGCGTCAACCACAGGATAACTGGACAATACTGAACAGTGAAGTTATTTAATATTAAAATCCCCCAAAATTACCTCAAAGCAAATTTTTTCAAACAAGTGTTGTAGTATCAGCAATAGAAGACCACTGATGATTGAAGTGATTTTGGAGACACTACTGCTTATAACATGACATTTATTCATTTAGCACACACTTTTATCCAAAGCGACTTACAATCGCTATACATGTCAGAGGTCGAAAATAGACCTACCTAATATTAGGTATGCAAAAGTCTTACCCTAAACAAAGTGTTGTAGTATAACCAGCAGTATATCATTAATGTGTAAGGTGATTTTGGGGGCACTATATTGTGTAAGTGTGAAGTTATTGAATATCTCTGCAGAATGTGTTTTCGGTGTTGCACTTTGTAGACGGTCCCTGCGCACTCGTCTCACAGCCGGCTGCACGTAGAGACCAATGTCATTTGTTCTGCTCCTAGGAAGACTCATTTATGTGAAAATGTACTTGTAGCTCGTTGTCTACTTAACTACGATAATAAAGAGGCGTCGATTGTGTTTTAAACATGTTTTGCTTACGAGTTATTGATCCCAGAAGCTCAAATCTGTGAGTCCATTTCCAACTTTACTGAACTCAGTAATAAATGGCACCTTTCCAGTCATCTCTAATTACGAGATCCGGATCTCATCTTATCTCGTAATTATGACATCTTATCTCGTAATTATGACATCTTTAATTACGAGATCCTGATCTCGTAATTATGAGATAAGGCTTCCAATTTTTTTTTTCTTTGGTGAATGCAATGCGCTTCCGTAGTTTTGTTTCATTACAGAAATTTGGAGTAGAACTGAACAATATTTTATTGTTTGTGTGTCGAAGAATAAGAGTACATTTAAACACTACAGATCTGAAGCAGTTTAAATAATTCTGAAACGTTACCCCTTTAGTTCTGTTTGAACATCAAAACGTCTATGTTTTATTTTCTGCTAATTAGCAAAAAAAAAAAAAAAGGAGTTCCAACCAAAGGCCAAATCATCGATACCGACCAAGAGTGCACTAACAAATGCTCAGCGGTTGTAACAGTGTTACACTACTACGTTAACAATACAGGTTTTAAATGTAATTCCTTAATACGTATTCAAAGAAAATGTAAGTGATGAGTTAAAAAAGTAAAGTACACACAAATGGGGACATTTCTCACCAGAGAAAAGTGATTTAAAATGTGCGGAGCTGCAGGTTTAAGGCAACCTTCTAGGGCTTTTAAGACACTGAACTGTAAGTATCTCAGTACTCTGTAAGGACTTGCAAATGCCTGCATTAAACATGGTTGAGTAGTAACACAACACCTGTTCACATGGCAACAAATCTGACAGTAGTTATAATGTCACCGGTGGCAGTTTTGATTTTGTAACTGGAAGCTGTAATATGCTCCAATGGACAGAAAAAGGAGGGATGTAATGAAGAAGACTACCTCTGGGAGCCAGGTGTGGCTTTCTGCACAGCAGAGTTGAAAAAGGCGTCACTGAAGAAGTCCAGGGAGCCGCTGAAAACCACTCTGGCATTGTTTCTGGCCTGAAGTCCAGCGATCAGCAGGGTGTTCTTGCCAACAGCATGGGGGTACTGGAGAAATAATGATAACAATCATTAGTCAGAAACGGAGCACATTCTGTTAAATCTTAAATCTTGTGTAGTTGATTTCTAATTCGAAATATATAGACTACCATACAGAGACACTTTCATTTCCAAAGCTTAGTCAAAGCTGAGGAAAATATAATTGGATTTCCTCTCAAGCCGCCAGTAGTTAAATTCCCACCTGTTCGTCTTCTGGCAGAGCTTCAGAGAATAAGCTGCTCCCAATCAAACTCAGTACACAGGAGGATTATTATATCACATGGGTGTATTTCTTTCTGTATAAAGTTAACATAATTGTTATTGTTCAGTGATCTTACCTGAGAGATAGGTCTGTCAGGGAAAAAGGAGTAGGAAGTAGAAGAGCCAGTAAGGATGTCCAGGACCAGAGGGTTCTCTGGGTCTGCCACCATGCTGGAAGGTAGGGGGAGCGTGGCATGTTAGTTACATTTTATGTGGCTTGCGTTTGCTGTGAGTGATGTAGTTAATCTTTGAAAATTACTGAACAGATGCAACATCAAATACTATATTTTTTTATATAGCACTTTTCAAGCTTAAGCACAAAGCGTTTCTTTTTTCAAAAGTCTCTGCTACAGTCAAGTAAATATTTGGCGAGTGAATTTCTTTGCTGCTTCTTTATACTATAATTCAAAGGGTAAATACCTATATATGCAATGTTTTACCACAAGCTAAAATGATGGCTATTAGTACTACTTTGTGTTTCTATTATATTTCAAAAAAATAATAATATATTCTGCGAAGATTTGCAGATTGCTTATCTAATTGAACAAAGTGGAGAGGAGTCTCTATCCTCCCCTGACAATGCCTGTGTAAACTTCATGTATTATGTGGTTTATAATGGACTGTGGTGCAGAAACAGTGAGGCTTACATTTTCCCGTTATCTGTCAGTGGTCATACTTGATGCACTAGATGTGATAGTTTTTGAGATGTTCTTCATTTACTTTTCTATGTTAGTCCAGATGAGCCAACCCTCCCAAGATGCAACAAAATGTATAGTTACAGTACAGTAAAATAATGTATGAGAGGACAATGCCAATGCCAGATTTCAGCACCCTCCCGGATTCAGTATATTAGGATCATTTAGTACTCCATGTGATCCAGTGGAAATCTTGGTTGTTGCCATTTAAATCGTGTTCGGATGTGCTTACCCAACACCCTTGAATAAAACAGGTTTATTGGTGGGTTTGCCGACAATAGTTGGTGCTTTCAGCAGGTTCTCTGGATCAGCAACAATCAGAGTGTGCTGGAGACAAGAAGGGACACTTGTAAATACTAACATGAAGTGCAAGTTCTAAAGACTGGATTTATCAAACAAACTGGATGTGCCTGCTGTCTGAACAGAATTCTGTTTACCTCTCCGGGGTCAGACACGTCATAGTGGTGATGGTCAATGACAGCAGTCTTTTCCTCATCAAACTCGATGCCACACTCACTGCCCAGCTCCCTCAGAGGGTCACCTGTGTGACATGAGAATGGCATTAATATAGGCAATAGACAATATTATGGCATTTCATATATTATTACAGCAAAGGCTTCTGGAACTCAACTGACCAATATCTGAACTGGCAGCAACCAGGACGTTGCCTCCACCATCAATAAAGGATGTAATAGTCTCCACATTTATATTTCCTCCAAAGTCTGCAGGTGACCAAAATGAAATTACATTGTAAAACAATGTTTCAACAAGGAAAACATAGGCCATAGGATGGTTAACTTGATTTTGAATTAACAGTGTAAAATTTACCCTCAACAGATGGTGAAAAGATGATTAAATGGTCATACACGAACTGGCCATATTTGATCAGAGTTAGGGAAGGATCATCAGCTGTCTTGAATGTGATGTCAAAGCCACGATCTGAAAAGGAGACATACATTATAAGCAGCACTGAAACATACTTATCATGCATTTCTGCAGTAACTTTAACAAAGTGGCAGTGCACTGCATTAAAAGTTACCAAGGACTCGGAAGCTCTATAACTCCGTTGCTATAGCTCTATTAATATTTTGTAAGCACTGACGTCACAGACAATAAAACTATATACCTGTGATTATAATTACAAGTTTCAAGGGACACCACCAGTATTACAAAAACGTTGTATTTTCAAAATCATGTATTAATTTATCCTTTTTCGTTATTCTTATTCGAATTGTTATGATGAATTGTTAAGCCCATTTACAGCATATCAACAGGATACTTATTCATTTAGGATAACGTGTTAACATCCTGTGAACAACCTTATGTATAATTGAAATATATAACGTTAGCCCCGATCTATTGGATTGGGCACAATTTAATTTATTAGAAGAAATATTCTAATAAAACTATTTGGTTTACTGTAAAAATGCCGAAATGGAGGGTAGTCTGATTCACTGCAGTGCAAGTTAAGAATACACTAAAAGTTACCCTTCTTTTGTTTTTTTTAAAAAGTACATTAAACTGCCCGAAGCTTGAATAGAGTTTGGCAAGACCCAGCGTACACAATTAAGCTAAGCTATAATGTTAGCATGTGCAACATAAAGCTCAGGTCTACAAGCCCAACTCCCCATGGCTCTATGTTCCCTGCCGGAGACCTGAATGCAATACAAGGTAGATCTAAATCAGTAAAGCGGATTGTTTTTATGGATGAAAAACCACGAATCACTGACCTGCCAGACTGCGGAAGAAGATTGAATGGGTGTCTCGGATGTTGAGGTTGTCCAGCAGAACCAAGGTTTTGCCGTCAGCCAGAGCACAATGCAACATGGAGGCTAACGAAAGGAATAAAAGGACACTATTGTCCAAAAGTCTGAACCTCCTTTGGGTCATCATTCCTGTGCGTTTTTTGAATAATGATGAAGAACTGGACCGGTTCGTCTGCATGACTTCTGTCAACGACGCCATTTTGCAGCAGAAGTCGACGTCAGCGTTAGCAGTCGACTTAACTTTGACCCCGAGATCCAGCCAATCACTGAGAGGAACGCGTCGCGCTGACTGCACCAATGGGATGAAAGCTTTATTATAAGACAATCACGGAAGACTGGTAAGAATACATTTTTAGGTACTAAAATGAGAATTTCCACCAAATTAATTGAATTAACCATTACCAAGATCAATAGTTCTATTACTATATTGCGAGTTAAAATAAAGTGCCAAAATGACTTAAAATTCCAAATAGATTTTAAGAGATGCAGTATGGTTGCCATTAACTTGGCTGAAAACAACCATCTAAATGCAATTAATGTGTAAAACATGTTATTATGCTATAATTCTGTAAAGTACCTTAGTTTCCTTATGGGATGTATACATTTTATTATTTATTTATTACACATTTCCAAAACACATGATGTTCAAGGAATTCCATGAATAATGTAAACTCTAAGGGAAAAAGTAAAAGTACATTGTTTTATAATAACAGCACAACACAAGGCTGGACAATCTGTGTGATAATTGTTTATTAATCAGATGATGACTTCCAGTGAGTCTAAGCAATGTTACTGATATTAAACAGGGCATGCTGCATGTGTTAATATAAACAAACTAGTGCCATAAAACCATTGGTGGCAGGGAACTGTCTTCATACCATGTGACCAATTTACTGCAATACCAAAAAAAGCTGTCTTGGTATCAACGTGAAACTGAGTACAGCCAAATATTTTGACTGGGTAACACGGAAGTCTTTATTTAAGTTATATTAGGTCAGACAGAATTGATCTACATGTTTTATACGAAGAACAATGCATAGTCCTGCATTTCAGTCTAAAAATAAACTATACAAAGTAATATATTCATCTCTGAAATAAATCCCAACAATATTTACCAAATCACTTGATCTCACACCTCATTTCCTGGAATAAGAACTGCAATAACATGATTTTTGACCATACACCCTAATATAATTCTGTTTAATAAGTGTTGTATCTTATGAATCCAGTTCAGATTTATTTTTAACATCATGGCATGTTTAAACTATGAGGCTTCATCAACTCACTTTTCTTGTATTTCCTGTTCCTGTATAAATTCGATTTCTGTTGCAACCAATGTTACATACACTCTTCACAAAGCTGCACCACTATGCCTGACTCTCACATTCAGTCTCCTCTTCTTTCTCCTCCTCTACCTCTGCTGCAGCTTCATCCTTTCCCTCTGTGTGGAGCTCAGTGTTGGTTTCCACCTCTCCGCCCTCATGATTCCCCCCTCCCGACCCTTCTTCTTGTCCTTGTGTCTCACTCGCCATCGCTCCTTCTGCCTCTCCCTCTCCATCCTGCGCACGGAAGATCAGCTCTCCTCCCTGGATGACCTGTTCAGATGTGGGTTGCCATGTTGTGGCAGAATCCCCCTCAGCGGTGGTGGTGGCTGTGGTGTATTGGTAGAAGTCTGAATCTGCCTGAAACATGACTAGGGCCTGAGCTGTGTGGATGCGTACATGCTGGGCTAGGGAGCTGCCGTCCAAGAATTTATCACCACACGAATCACAAGCATACAAGATCTGGGTGTTGGGGTCTGGGAACAAAAGGAAGGTTGACAAACAAAATAAGCCATTCACATTTCTCATACTGTATTCCCTTTAAGTTACACATTCCCACCTGGAAGGTCTGACTACCTCTTTTACTTTAAGTGATGAAACTTAACACAGCAGTACATAATCTCATACATATGTTTTGTTTAAATTTTGTATTATTTTATTTTCCTTGACAGTGAACAACACTGACAAAATAAAACATTGACAAAATCCTTCTCTCAACTGCTGTTGCTTTTAGGCCGGCATGGTATAGTTAATGTGAAAAGTCTTTAAAATGCTTAGATAAAATGGAAATTTGAACATCTCCATTTCCATAATAACTGGACAAACTCTGTCTGCTGATCAAAATCACAAGATATCATGAAACCTCCTGAACAGATTTCAAATAGAAGGTTGTTTTCTCAACATCATGTCACTTTTCTTATTTTAATCAAACTTCTCATCATGTTTCAATGCACTAGTGCAACCACAAATTTACACAAATGTATAGTTCACTGATTTTCAGCTGAGAATCACCAAGCTAATATATCATATAGCATACAGTCTACAAAGTCTAAATAGGGCTTTTAACAAGCCCCATTTCTCTGAAATGTGATGACTGTTGATGCTAAATACTAACTCAAGCAACATACATATTCAGCCCAAATACAGATGGTGATTTAGTATGGAATACTGCTGCTGCACCATTGCACCCAACGTGCTCATGTATGAATTAAATTCCACTGCGGCATCCTAAACTCTCAGCCACCCAAACCCTCACCACAGCTTTGCCCTTTAAATACAATATAATCTTTTTAAATTTAAAAGGTTTCATGTGTAACGTTCAGAAAGTGGTGGCCGTTAACTGAACTGCAGTCAGCATACTGTTGCTCACACTCTCACTATAAGTGTGATCGAGCATCATCCTGGGCACTGGCCATTGACATGACATAAAACTCTGCTGAACGCTGAAATGAGCACAGGATGCTGTAAAATAAATTACAATTATATTTAGAATAACATTAGTATCTTCATTAGTATGAACCTCACAATCATGCAATATATACATTCCTAACATTAGGTTTTTTTGTTGTTGTTTTTTTCCATTTCTTCCATCCCATGTCTGATATCCTGTTCTAAATGCCACTAATGTTCCCATTGTTTGTATGGTTGTACAGATGCTTGAATTGATGCCGTTTAAAAAGCTCCTTGCAGTCTTACCTGCTTCTTGCACTTTCTCTACGGCCTTGGTGATTTCAGCTTTCAAAGCCTCTGTCTCGTCTGCAGACACTGAAGCAGCCACTGGAACTACTGTAAAAGAACACATGACACAAGGTAAACCAAACACTCATCACTGTCGAAGCCCTTTCATCCTCATGCATGTTTTATTATCTGCTGAAGTTCATGGTGCTATCTGCAGCATTTATCAAAAGGTCTTAGCCCAGGATTTTTATATAGGGGACATTTCCCCTAAAATCACTGCCTGGTAGACGCTGTCTGACCTGTCAGCTGAGCTACAGCACTGGCTGCCAGGGCCTCTGTTGCCAGGGTGACAATGTCCTCTGTGGTCACAGTAACTATGTTGATCTCGCTGTCAGAGGTGGATGCCCCTGCACACCCATCAGCCCCTTCGTCTGCGCTGCCTCCGGCTAGCACTAGCCGCTTCATGCCGGCCTTGCCTTGGTGGACGGTCTTGACGTGAGAACGCAGATTGTCCACCCGGTTGAACCCTCTGCCGCATTTGTCACACAGGAAAGGTTTCTCCCCTGAGAGAACACGATGGAGAGAAGTAAACAGTGTGAAAGCTCTGAGCTCTGCTGAATGTAAAGGAACAGTAACAGTGACTTAGCAGCGCAACAAAAGAAACGCCGTCTCCCTATTTCCTCCATTAACGCAAAGCCTCATCATTATTTGACATTAATTTTGTCCTCACCTGTGTGAATGATAATGTGCTTCGACAGGTCTCCCACATTAACAAATGCCTTGTTGCACATCTGACACTTGTGCGGCCGGACATTGTCGTGATGCCGAATGTGATTGGCCAGTTGGCTGGACTGCACAAACCTGTCCAGAGAGAGACACAAGATTTTTCCCTTATTTGGTTTCCAACATTTACCCTGCCGTTAAAGGACCAGTTTACAAAAAAAACTTACTTCTAGTGGCAGTTTTTGTTTTGTTTAATGGTAGACTTAACAAAACACTTGCTACACAATGCATGTGATTCCCACTATTCCCTATGCAAGGTAAACGTTTTAACCAACAGCTTATGCTCTCTGTTCTCTTTTCACATATTTCCAAATGTCCTTGTTAAGTAGATTAAGTAAAACAATGTCAGGTTTTAAACCCAAGGTACAAGTGAGTTTGAAAAAAAGACAGCACTGATTTATCTGCTTGCTGACCTTTTGCCACAGCGATCACACACGTAGGGTTTCTCTCCGGTGTGTTGGCGGACGTGAGCGATGAGTGAGCTGGCCTGGGTGAAGGCCTTGCCACAGATAAGACAGACACAGGGCTTCTCTCCTGGCAAACAGGAATTAAGAGTCTCACCATGGTGGGGTGTAGATAATATTGGTGCTGGGTTTCAGATTGAAAAATCAGAATATGTCTGTTTGTCTGAATGTCATGGGAGTACCTGTGTGGATGCGTTCATGCCGCTGCAGAGCTCCAGGGTCACTGAAAGCTCTCTGACAGTGCATACAGATGTACGGTTTCTCTCCACTGTGAACCCGCAGGTGTCTCTTCAGATTTCCTACAATGCAGATACCATCATACAAAGGTTATGCCAGATGCCTCCAAGCAAAAACACAACTACAGAAGTCAACTTCCTTTAGATAACGTGCACACAAACTGAAAGCAGATGATATGTTTGCTCCAGATAAAATGGTGATATAATGTGTACTTTATGGAATTCTTTTGAATGGTTAAAATAACATTTAAATTAGTTAGTTGGTTGGTCTCTTACTAACTTTAACTGAAATAAATCATGAGAAGAGTGGGGTGGCATTATTTTCATTATAAATTTATCTATTGAACAAAAGTCCCGCACTCAAAGATATACAATTTACAATCATAAAAAATCCTCAAGTTTAGGTAGAATTTCAATTTGCTGAGAAACAGTGTCAAGTCAAGTCAGTTTTATTTAAATACCCCAATAACACAATCACAAATTAGCCTCAAGGGGCTTTACAATCTGTGCAGCGTGAGACACCCTCTGTCCTTAGACACTCGATCAGCATAAAGACAAAATCCTCCCCGAAAAAACCCTTTTAATGGGGACAAGATTCTTTCATTTTTCTCAAAAAATGTCTGCACATATCTTTGATCCATACTATCTATCTTCTTACCTGAAGTGGTAAACTGTTTGCCACATTCCTTGCACTTGAGAGGCCCGTCTGCAATATGGATTTTTAAGTGAGCCTTAAGATTTCCCAGCTATAAAAAACACAAAATTAGTTAACAAGTTAACATGTATACATGTGGCTACAAAATGTTTCTGAAAATCTTGCAATCCTAGCATTATGTTCGTAGCACAGTTGTGCAAATATGTTTTATAAAAGAAAAGTGACGCTGTGACAGCTGCTCCACAGACAAGCAAAACTTTCACCAACTTGTTGTTACCTGGTTGAAGCGTTTGTCGCAGTGTGGACACTTGTTGCCCTTCTCCGTGTCGTGCGTCTCCAGATGGCGCATCTTGGCGGTCGGGTCAGAGAAGGACTTCTCGCAGTAGTCGCAGTGGTACGGCTTCGCGCCACTGTGCACCAGTTGGTGGCGCTTCAGGTTGCCAGATGTGGTGAAGAGCTTGCCACACACTTCGCAGCTGTACCGCGCTTCGCCCGTGTGCCGTTTGCGGTGCAGGTTGAGCAGGCTGATCTGCCGGTAGCTCTTCCCACAAGTTGAGCAGCAGTATGGCTTCAGAGGGCTAGGAGGAAACAAGAGCTAACTTTAAGACATAAACCTGACAGAGCGAACTAGGCAGGTGTCAGTAAAAAGGAGTGTGGGTAAACTAATCGTCTCTGGATAAAATAAGTAATTCACCTGTGTGTTTTCTCGTGGGCTTTACAGGCAGCGGGGTCAGAGAAAGCCTTGTTGCAATCCCTACAGCTGAAAGGCTTCTCTCCTGTGTGAATACGCATGTGTCTTTTAAAATTACCAGTGTGGGTGAATTTCTTCCCACAGTCCTGGAAAGAAGAAAATAAGTCATGAAGAGTGAGCTGACAAAACCTTTTAATGTGAAGATTTGTATGCAACTGTGACCAATACTGGCACATAACTCCACCAAGATTTGCATTTAATAGCCTCTAAAGACTGGCAAAAAAACTCTATTTGTACTTAGTAACATTATTCTTCTCTCCTGCACCAGACTGATATTTCTTACCTCACATTTGTGTGTTATGGAGCTGTAAGGCTTTGACTCGGATCGGCTGCTCATAGACGCTGACTGAGCTCTCTCACTGCTTGAATCAGCTCCTCCCACCTCGTGGCTAACTTCGTCATCTTCTTCTCCGGCCCCCTCTTCATCATCAGCTTCCCCGTCACCAGTCTCCCCAGAGTCATCATCCTGTTCTCCGGTCACTTCTGCTGGCACCGCCACCCTCTTCCTAGATTTTGTTTTTGATGTGCCTTCATCTTCCGAGTCATTGTCTACGAGGACGACAAGAGGGAAGTCTTGAAAATGACATAATGTCCGGAGTCTTGCCTGGAAATGGCAATTGCTATAAGAGCAAAGTCTCTGCAGGTTTCAGAAAGCCACTTTTAAAAATGTTACTGGTCACTAATACTTGGAATTGAATGTAAGACTAAACAAAAAAGTTCTTTTGAAACTCATTCGTAAAATCCTGAATCATTTTTTTTAAATGTATCAAATTTTTCCATCTGGAATATGTTTCTGGATGATGATACCAAAAATATTCCAAAACCAGTGGAAAGCTTAGAGAGAAAAGCGGATGCTGTTTGGCTAGATACAGCAGAGCAAATCAGCGCAGCCCGCTCACCAGGTGAGAAGTTTCGTCTACGAGGTTTTCTGATTCTTCTCCCCCGAGAGCTCAGGTAGGATGAACTGCCAGCAGATTTCAACAATGAGTCTGTAAACAAAGACAATATCTCTTAGTTTATTGGGCGATAAAAACGCTCAACACTTGTTACAGACACTGTAATGCATCATGTAGACCTTCAAAAAATCTATATAGAGATGTTGGGACACATGCCAAATGGACAGATTAGAAGACATTCCATAAATATGTACTTACTGGGCGTGTAGTCAGCATCTGAGGGGTCATCCTGAAATCTAGGCGCATCCTGTGCAGCACTTTCTTCCTTCTCCTTCTTTACAGATATCTTCTTTTGAACAGAAAGGGGGGTGGTTTTGGGGGGGCGTCCTCTGCCTGAGTGGGTTCTAGCGGGATTGGCCTGACAAACAGTCTGTTGTGTTTCAGCAGAGATGTCTTCCTTTACATTTTCTTGATTTTGTGTGGGCTCTTTATCTGCTGTGGGGGTGCTAGGAGGAATCTCCTCTGCTGCTTGTGATGCCACTTCTGCCAGGTCACTCTCCGGGTCCTCTCTCTGCTCTCCTTCATCTGTTTTTTCTTCTGGTTTGTTAAAGAAAAAATATTAAATTGTATCATAATCATCACATGAGAAGAAGATTTTACCAGATGTGAATTTTAGTAAAATAGCTCATATAAACTCACTATACCAACAGTTAACAATGATTAACTACAGTTTAAAACTTAAAGCTCTGACTTCTTATTTCTTTATAATACAAGTGAGGAATGCTATCTGGAAATACTGCAACCAACTATGGAGAGAGTGAAACTTCTTTGTCATATAGCAATACAAACATAGGAAACATCATCCCATGGGAAGTGACGGTTCAATATAGAAAACTTATGTTGCCCTTTTCACAACCAACAACAAATGATTGAAAACGTGGACACAGTTATGTAAGGACTAGACTCACCAACGGCAAAATCCAATGTTATGAGGGACGGAGCTGGATTTGCCATTGACTGGTACGCAGAGCAGGCATTTACAATTTCTTGCATCTGTAGAAAGTTAGCAACAGCCAGCACGTCTTCTACATTCTGTGGACTTAAACTCAGCTTGGCTGTGTACATAAACTCCAGGACCTGACCCAAACCTGCAACGATTATCAACAATAGATGGTATGCAAAGTCAGAGCACTGAAAGATGAAAATGAACACAGTTGATTACATAATATGAAAGCATGCAAACAGATGTGTCCACAGGCTAAGGGGGACCTCACCTGCTGCATTGCTGATGTCCAGATGCACCACATCTTTCTGGTCCAGGAAGAGGGTGCGGAAGTAGACACTGCAGGCCGCCAACACAGCTTTGTGGGCCTTGAAGTCCACCCCGTCCACAACAAAGGTGCAATCACACAGCAGGCCCTGCTTGCGCTGGCGGTTGAGCTGCTCCAGAACCTTCCCACTGTGCCATGGGAACTCCATTGTCCTGAAGGTTTGAGGATGGTGGAAGAGGCTGGCAGGCAGGCACAGGCACTGTGGACCACTGACAAGCAAATGTCATGTCAAGGCTCAAAATGCTGATAATCACCTTGACTGGTAACACAGTTTGTCTTTACACTGGCATGACATTCATTAGCCTTTTATTAAACAATACCAATATTGTTCACCTCTGATACGTCTATGTCTCCTCCCTGAGAATAGCACAGCAATCTAATTTTAGAGTGTAATGTGCAGTTAAAATTGCAGTATCAGCCTCCAGAAAACACATGAATGGATGTTGTGAAGATTATCTGTCATCCAGGTCATAGTTATCCAAGGTGGGTTACAATCAAGGACAACTGGACTTGGTTGAAGATCGAAGACATTTGGTTTATCTTGAATATTTTTTATTATTATTTCAATGTAATAAATCACTATGTTTGTTAGCCAAAAATGAGCCGTATGTTAGGTCGATGGGTTGTATCAATACACTTTACAATGCAAACAATACACACATATCTATGAAGGTTTGCCTTGCTTTATGTTAATACAAAAGTCGAACAAGTAAGTTACTTTATTTATCTTGTGGAAAGGGTCTCTGGGGCAGCGCTGCACTAATAGACCATAGACTGTATGTTATGGTGTAACGTTAGACACCAGGCTTTTCCCGCAGGTCACCACCAGGAAATACCCGAGACACAGACACGATTTCAACCCAGTATGTTTTAACAACTAATTGAAAATATAGGCTATTTAGCTAAACTAACGTTACACCTAAGTTAAGTTAACGTTAAACGAGTGGCATTCACCAGAATGACACCAACGTTTAGCTTCAACGGATGTCCTGATAATGACGTTACATCCATGCACTAGTCACAAAATACAGGATTTTTTTTTGTAAACGCTGATGTTTTGAACCTGGAAACTTTCTTTTCTCTAAAAGTTTTGACATATTGGTTTGACAGTGCTATCCATCGATTATAATTCCTCCATCCTTGTGGCTTTGTTATCAGGGATTAATTTAGCGTGCCTTGACATGCATGTCCAGTATAGAGACAAGATGGCGGACCGACGAGTCGGGCCTGTCTTCATCCCTTGTTGTTTTCACAGCTAGCTTGCTCTTTTTGCTTACAGCACGCGCCATTTTAATATATACCTACTCCTGAATTACCTGCTTGTTAGCGCTTCTTCTCTCCGGGTTCAAACTGCAGGACCAGGCGTTGTTTCAGAATGTTTAACTCAGTTAGGAAAAACAAACCCAATCGAGTTTTTCGGTGATCGATGCTGCCCCGCTAACTCCATCCACCGCCATCTTCCTCTCTCTGATCGATTGATACGGACCGGGCGGATGTGTCACAAGAGCACGCGCAGTAAAAGCACGTGCTGTGCTGATGATGAACGCGTGGTGGCGCAATAGGCTTTCTGTCGAACGTCACATGACCAAACCGTACAAAAAGTATCATCACCCTTAGTTATTTCACCACACACACAGCAGCAATTCAGGTCATCCCTGCACATAACATTGAGATTCAGAGGGCTTGGACTTCTACAGCAGAAATACACACACAAGGTTTGCTGCAGCAATGCCACAAGGCCAGAACAGTTGTAAGTGTGGAGACTCAATTCATAGGCTTAATTTTCCTGGGATTAGTGATATTTAATTTTAAACAAGGAGACGAATGTTTTGGGAACATAATCTGTAGAGGCCTATTTGTGAACGGTCAGCAACCTTAGATGGAGAGCAATGTCTTAGTAAATGCAATTTTGTTTTGCTCTCGTTGTCTTGATATAGGCACTTGTTACATATTTTACTGGACTGGTTGTTTTTTGGTCAGGCTGTGAAACCTGGGTCAATAAACAAATACAATAGTATTGGTCACAGTTGCATCAGGGTGGGTGTTAAGACTGCAGCCAGGATGTATAATTGACATTCCTATAGGTGGCCTTAACAGTGGCCTTCTAATCACTGATGCCCATGCTTGCTTCTAATGGTTTCTTAATAACAGAGAATTAATAGAATAAGCAAGCTCCTAATATTATATGCACTTTTAGTGTGTTGGTAACATTGCAACTAAGCAGACAGTGCAGTTTTTCCTACATATTTACCTGTGTCCTGCATGACAGGATGCCACACACTATTAACTGTATATCGTTTATCACAGAAGTACACTCTACAAGTGCTTGGCTGGGGACCCACTTGACGTCTCCTTGCTACAGACTGGAACCATGTACAAAGTCATCCACATTACAGAAAAAACTGATTTACCCAGCCAAGATGCATCTTATACTTTAATCTGTACTCATTCAAAATAATATTTTGCTATGTCGTACTGAGTAGTATCAAACTGATGTGAATTATGCGAGCTCCAATCATACAGAATCACTTCCACAGCCCTCTTCAAGGGAACATAAAAAGCATTAATTTCAAGGCTACTTACAGTAGGCTACAACATTATAAATCATGATGTGTTTTTAACCCTTAGGCTATGCCCTCAAATTTTGCACCCTCTGGACACCTTTGTGTCAAAAATGTACATGCACAAAAAAACCCTGCTGTTAAATCATCATACATTAATATCTGTTTTTGCTTTTTTTTCATAAATTACTTAAACAACTTCAAACTTGCTCAAACCTACCAAACGTTTTTTAAAATTAAGGATTTTAACCCTTTAAATGCCACTTTAATCATTTGAATTATTATTTATTACAAAAAAACACAAAAAGTGAATTATATTCCATAAAATAAATAGTAGTGGGATGGGGATTTGGTGGTAATTAGAGTCTTGAATATGTCAAAGATTACCAACAAAATTTAATTGATTGCATTAGTATTTATTCTGTGGTGTCAGATTTAAATTTAGGCACCCTCTGGACACCTTCGTGGTAAAAATGTACATGCACAAAAAATCATCATACATCAATATTTTTTCTGCTTTTTTTCATAAATCTCTTAATCATGTGGTCTTCATCAGAGGGAAGCGCATCAAAATGCAAAGGCCACAACCTGCCTCAAACGTAGTAAATTATAGCCATATAACAAGGGCTTTACAATTATTTTGCATGAATAACCCCTTTGAAAGTCTTTTCTCAAGAAAACAGGACAGATGCCTCATAAACGCCTCAACACACAAAAGACCGGATAGAGGCACCATTTATCCTTTGTAAAGTAACTGAATGCTAGGCCTACTCTGTTTTGGATTGATTTTGAGAGTCGTTTGCTTTGGAAGCCTTGAAGAAAACAATGGTGTTGGGGTATTAATTCATCAGCATGTTAAATAAAGACAGTGATACTTTGAAAGTTCTGGTTCTGATCTAAAAATATTTATTCACACAAATAATAACATACAATAAATTATAATTAATGTGGCAACCATCAGTTAATTGTGTGTGTGTGTGTGTGTGTGTGTGTGTGTGTGTGTGTGTGTGTGTATTTGCATATATGTCCAAGCCCCTGTCTCAATATGTTAAGTGCAGGTGTGACCTATTGCAGATGTGTGTAGTGAACTGACTAGAATATAAATGAGCAGCAACAGGCATTGCTGCAGTCATTGTAAGAAGGACATGGCATGCTTTATTGAACACAGTGCCTTATGTGTATTTAAAGTAGAATGGACAGGAAACAGAGAACACAAATAAAAACACAAAAAGTGAAAGGTTTGTGATGAGATAGTGGGTCCCTCTCTAGATCTTGATCTCGGTGCGGAAGGTCTGTACGAGCTCGTGTTTGGCCGGGTGTCGCCGTGCTCTGACTGTTAGGGTCCCCTCACCGCCCAGTGATGATGTCACTGAGGTGGGGTCCACGTCCTCAGGTAGTTGGCACTTGTGTGTGAAAGTGTTCATCACCGAGCCATCCTGGGCCAACTGTCAGAGACAGAACATCAGCAATGACTTAATGTACTACGACTGAAGATGGATGCTGTGATAAGTGATAACGTCTGCTCTCATTTAGACAGCTTTTGCAAAATGCCTATTGGGACCGCAAAGCTCAGTTTCAAGATGCTATTGTGGGAAGACTAACATTGTTTTAACAGCTCCAAGACTTCTGTCATCATTCCAAATCATACAGAAGGCTGCTCACCTTTTCTGCATGAACTTCAATCTGGTTATTTGATGTGGTGACGATGACATCTTCAGGGGAGAAGTCTCGCACGTCAACTGTGAACTGGTACGAATCCCCAAGAGCCTTGATATTTCCAGCTCCGCCTAAACCCACAACAAGGTGAGTCAGTATGTTAGACAACTGGAGAAAAAGGAGGAGTTTATCCATACTTTGTATATTTTCTCTTTGCTAAATCAATTTCACTTTCATTAGGGTGAATATATTGTACAAATTATTGAATACTTTTAGATTGACAGAACAGCAAACTAACTTGTTTCATGTCACTGAAAACATGAAATGTGATGTTCCTCTAGTATTCATCTTCCAAGTGTATCAGCCATGTTGTTTTTGCAACTACCAATAATTTCTCTTTCTGCTTTTTGTAACTTTTGGTTATGAGAATTTTTGTGTCTCTATCATTTTTGCTTATGACTTTGTTTACTTTACTGCAGTCACTGATGGTTTGTTGGCCTCTTGTGGGAATCAACATCCGACATACAGTATTAGCACCCTATAAAGTTGTTATGGCGAATGTGTTATCTAATTGTCTATTTACACAAAGCAACACTAACATTATATTAGAGCTTGTTAGAGCTCCACCTGATGAATGTAAGCCCAGTATCGCTGTTTAGCTCTGTTTTGATCTCCATTAACTTCAGAGGAAGGAACTATATGATCAACTTTCTTCCCCAGCTAGTTGCTAGCATTGTCTTTCTGCTGCAGGTACTAACAGATTTCTCATCGCCATTTCATTAAAAACAGCTGCCTGCTGCTGCTGAAAGATTGAAGTTGACTGGAGCAGAGTGTGGGGATGGAAAACCAAAACAATGAGCTAAAAGAGTTTAAAAAGCACTGTGGGAACTGCAGAGTTGGGTTCTAATCTCTGTGGGTTTATAAGCAAAGCCTTTCAGTCATTTGATACATTGTTAATATAAAAATATTGATTAGCGCAACTAATGATCTGTATGGGAAAACAGGTTCATGGCAGCAGCAAACATGTAAAGATACAGAAGAGAAACATGATAATCATTCAGTCTGATGCATTTTCCGTTCAGTGACAGCTGTCTGTCCCTAGCGATACTGAGATCAGTGAAGAACTATGTGGTAACACATGAGCTCACACACGTCACCAGACTGGAAACAAGTGTGTGGGTGATCTTAGCTCTGACTTCAATATGGAGTTTAATTGTGTGACATCATTCCAACTGTTTGTGTATGTATTTAGTGTGTATGCTGGTCACTGGGTAACCATCTGGTCATTCCTTATGCAGGCTTCATTCCAGATTCTCAGTGTATGAAGTCACACTGCTGGCAGTCGTTCCAGCATTCACTGGCTTACTTTTGTGTGTGTGTGTGTGTGTGTGTGTGTCTTGCTTTCCCTTTAGCGGGACCCATCCTCTGGCTCCTGTGCTGCACCTATAGGATACCAACCATGGTTCCAAAACATTTCTGCTATTTAGATGCCACACAGTTACACGTCTGTGTGCGGAAGCAGTGAACTTATACAGAACAGTTCACACCAGCTCCACACATTACTGAGCAAGAAGAAGAACCAGGCACTGTAAAGAGAAATATCTCCTGACCGTAATGCGTATTTAAACATACAAATGTCTGAATACCTGGAAGACAAAGCCAAAAAATGTTTGGTTCTGTTATCAGTTATTCCATTAAAACAGCACCATGCTTACACGCTTGCTTAGAAACAAATTTGTCCACACACATCAACCACACCAGTCATTTTGACTTTTAAACTCAATCCTGCCTGTTGTCTTCCTCCTCTTAATTGTCACCTTGGACATGTTTTCACTACTTTATGGAGAAAAATACCAAACTTTAAACAAATTGCTTCCAAGCACAGACCTAAATCTATTTTATAGTCAAAGCTGTCACTTCAACCTGCTGTTGTATACCACTTTTGTATACAAAATGGGTTACAGAAACCTGCAATTGCCTCCAACTTACTGGAAAATCCCAAGGTGTCGCTCCCAGGCCTCATGAAGGAGCCAAAATCCTCAGCAAACAGTCCCCGGCTCTTCTCCATGTATGGGTTACCAGAGGATGAGGATGAGGATGAAGTCTGGTGGAAACTACGCTCCGATCGATAGGCAGAGGAGTTGGTCACACTCATGGATGGCTGAGAGTCCTAAGTAAGACAGAGGAGGAGAGTAAAGGCAGGGAAGAGGGAGGTGGCTGCTCTGGGAGGCTCTTCCAGAGGCTACAATGTAAGAAATAATGGGCAGATTTCTTCTGTCTTCCTGTCTTTCCTTTTTTTCTAATTCAAATTGAGTAAGATCACTTATTTTCCCACTCTCCTGTAGCCACTCACCCTTGGCCCTTAAATACTGTATGGTCTCATGCGTGGTTGGGCGGTGCGCACGTGTGTCGCAGCTCATTGGGAAAGGGTAATAGTGTTCTATATTTATCATGAGAAGCACAGAGCGATAGAGAGAAGGGTCTGTGGTTGGAAAGGTTCTGGGCATTGAAGGCCCCGAGGTTAACAGCAGGAGAGAGAGTGGGATTTGGTGGAGAGAGAGGCAGAGAACGAGCAGAGGGTGAGGGGGGCAACAGTTGTCATTCTGGACACATCACCCCTGAAATAGCTTCCCTCTCCTTGCTTTAATTTTCCCTGCTTCCCTTTCTTAAGAGTCAGTGGCATGCCTTTGTCCTGCAATTGGATCCTCACATGGTTCTGCCATCAAATGACATAGTGTTAAATGTTTTCACAGCATGGTTTGCCTCATGAGAGAGATTTTTGTTTTTTTCATGCCCTGTTTTCAACTAAAATCCATCCTCAAGTCATTTAGTTATAGATTAAATCTTATATATGTTAAACCTCTGAAAACACAGCATTAACTAAGTGATTAGCTGGAAAATGCTGTCCTCTCCTGCTGAGCTGGATGGAGAGAGGAAAGGGACTTGAAAGGTGAAAAAGGAGCTTTGCCTCTTATCTCAGCGGATAAGTTGAGAGCAAAACAAAGATGGAAAGAATGTGCTCGAAAACAAAGCTGTCAGCAGGAGCAAGGGACTTAGTAGTGACATTTCTTTGTGTCTATTAATATCTGCAAGGAGAACACAGGCTATCATGATTAGGAAACACTCACTGCTATCCTTACTAGTTAGTGCTGGTAACAGCTAGTCCATTAAGTCCGTTTATGGGCTCTTTATCATTTCAATCAAGAGTAGCTTGCCGATAACTTACAGATGAACTGTATATGACACTGATTTATCGACTGACACCACAACCTAGGTCGCGATCATCAACTAAATGCCATCCCAGTCATGCTAAAATTGAATTTCAAGGCAGTCTGCTGTTGAAATAAAATACACAAATGTTGCATCTTTTGTTTTGAAGCCATGTTTGGAAGGTTACCCAGCATTACCAATGACAGCACACAGCTAAATGTGCTTCCAGTCTTATCAGTATAGAGCTCAGAGCCCCCTGCTGAAGGTCTAAATCCAGCCCAGCAACTCACCACCTTCATGCCAGAGTGCGCACAAAGCCTCCTCCCCTCCTTAGTAACAGCAGTAATATTGTTGATTTGCTCTGTCCTTTTATGCAAAATTAGATATTGACCAGACGGCTTTTTGCACCTTTGATGGAGATGAAGCTAGTGGTACTCTGCAAAATGTATTATGAAATGTGATGCTGGTCATTTCATTTATTTATTTGTCAATCATGTTTTTTTTGCAAAGGACAAACTGATCTCAGTTGGTATCTCAGTTTTTTAAAATGATGCAAGAAAATAAAAGTCATTTACCCAAATCAGTGGTTCCCAGCCTGGGGATCTGGATCCCTAAGTTTGCTAAGGTTGAGGGGTCATGAGATGCTTAATAATAAAAAATAAAAAAAACATCTCTGATGTATTTCAAAAACCATTCAAATGAAACTACCTGAAGGGGGTACATCGCTCTTTAGTTGAACTGTTTGCAACTCATGAACAGCAGCCTGTGACAAGTGATCAAATCAAATCATATCCCCAAAATTCACCAGTCTCTCATAGTCTAATTAATGTAAAGCTGGTCAAATAATAATAATAAACACTGTAGGCACTGGCATTGGTATTAATCCCCTTAATCAGGGTTCTGTCAGTCAAGAGCCCCCCACCCCCCCCACCAGGCAGCTATTCTAGAGGAATTATGTGGTGAAAATGAAAGAGCGGCGTGTGCAGGGAAGCATCATGGGGAAGATGGGATGAGGGCTGATAGGAAGAGTGAGACAAAGATGAAAGGGTGTCAGATGGAGCTGTAATAGCAGAGAACCACTGAGATAACGGAGAGATGAAAGGGTTGGAATACACAGTATAGAGCATAGTGTCCAAGCCTGAATAATCAACAAAGACAGAACAGCATTGTCATGCTCCTTTAACCTTAACCTTAAAGTTTGGAATATGAAGCAAGCTGGTGGATATTTTTCTAAATATCTATAATTGATGTTGTTAAAATTATGTTGAAATGTTTTGGAGTCTGGAATTGCAGATGAATTAAAATCATGGATATTCTGGTGCAGGTGTTTTTAAAGTTTAGATGGGTGATTATTTAAAAAGTGCTTCTGAGAACACCTGATTGAGTTACATTATTTTTCATAAAAACTAGAATATTTTCTCACCCATCAATACAAAAAGATGACCTGGTATATTCTAAAATTTCGGTTTGGTTGTTGGGATGCAAAGAAGTTCTTGATGATAACACCTAAGAGGTGTGTGTTGGAACGCTCATAACACATTCACAAATAAAAGAGGTGGTGTTTTGCTCATTTTCAGGTTCAAAATCCTATTTAGGGGTTGTACCAGAACAGGTTTACATGGTTTAATTTTCAAAAAAACACCATATTTTTTAGCTCCTCTTTTCACCCTGTGTTGAAGGCTTGGTTTGAGCTATGGAGTGATACATCTTGTCTCTAAATGATCTTTGTTGGGAGTTTCACATGCTCAGTTCCTAGTTAAGGACTACTAGCCAATCAGAAGCAGAGAAAAACAGCTTTGATTCAGCTGTAGGCTACATGTTGCTGACCAGCTTGGCAACATCGACTTGTTACAGATTAATAACTCACAACTCTGAAACTCTTGCTCCAAAGTATCTACATCACAGTAACAACTTTCTGTCCACTGACTGCCTGGAGGGTAGCTAGTGTTTGGAAGGGAGAGCAGAGGTGTGTGCTGCAGCTCACTGTTTTTCCACTGCTGTTTTTGAGGGCGTGTCGGAGTAACCGCTTGGCGAGCGTTATATGAAGCGCATTTAGCTTTCATTCCTGTGACGTCACAGGGATGAAAGGGAAGCGGCTGGACTACAAACGAGCTTTCAGTCAGTTCAGAGCAGTGCTTTCTGTGGGAGATGGGAACTCCCTTTGGGCTGGACTTTGGGCTTTTTCACTTTGCAAACCTATTACATGCACAAAAAAGGTTTATAATTCAATAAAGGAGAGTGAAAAAGCCAAAAAGCATAATACCACCTCTTTAAAAAGCAAAAAAATGAATGGCCTTATTATCTCATAGGCGTCCAGTTTGATCGCTGCCTTAAAGCATTCAAATATGTAGGTCAAAGTAATTGGAGATACACATACACAGGAACCAGTGTTGTCTTATAAGGTTAGAATCCGGATAAATAATGTTTATCCTGCAATTCAGCTTAGCACCAAAGATGGAGTCGGTATTTTAAGAAAGGAGGGAGAAACACGGCAGTCATCAATAAACAAGATAAAATATAGCTAATAATAACTTCAGGCAACAGGCCAGGAACACAGGAATTATAAGAATGACAAACAAGAATGACAAAAGAGTGGAAGGAAGAAATGTAAGAGAGTGAATTTGATCCAGTTGACAGTAATCCATGTTGTCTCACCAATGACACTGAGTCACCTCTATATGTGTGTTTTTGTGTGAGCATTCCTATCTGCCCACATAAAACACTAAGACCCCCCCCCAACACACACACACACACACACACACACACACACACACACACACACTGTGTTGGGTTGTGTCTGCCTCAGCTGCTGTGTGTTACATAATGTCGCAGACAGACAGACCAGTCCCAGGAAGGTCATATCACTGCTGCTAATTTATTTTCATAATGGTCAGCTTTGTAAGCAAATGTAGTTAGAAAGGTAGCTACCACTAACACTTGGAGCTCCATTCATTGCTTTCACTGATATAAAACATTTAAATTAATACCAATTGTGCATTTTTTTAGACTGAGTTAAATAAAATTAACGTTTAAATTTGGTAGGAGTTTTACAAATGTATTGAATACAAATTTTACATTTAATCTATTAGCGTTCAAGTTTACTTTACTTTTAAACTTGTAAAAAAATATGTAACTGCTCTATGTTAATCCACTGACACACAAAACCAAGCAAGTGGAAATGAAATTGCTGATTTTATTCAATTTCATATAGTATCTCATTGAAACTGACTATGATGATACTATTGTCATGTTTGAAATCAGTACAATCCTGGATTAATTCATTTTTGAACTGACAGACAGCTGCCTGTTTTTGCTGAGAGGGGAGTTGTGGTTGGAAAACCAAAACAGTGTATTTAAAGAGGTTAAAAGGCTCTGAGGGGAACTGCAGATTTGAGTAATAATTCTGGTACATTTTATATAAATCTTTCTTGAATAATGACTACATTTCTATAGAAAATTAAAATAAAAAAATATTTCCTAATTCTGCAATTACTGTTGCTACAATACTACATGTACAAAGTAAGTACAGAATACACAGCAGCAGCATGTTTGGTCTACATGTTGTGTTACAAACCATTGGATTTGGTTGTCCTGAATGGCAAAGCAATATTGTTAATAAAATATAGCAAATCACTGTTTGATTTCCTATCAGTTCAATGAAATATTGTTCTTGTTCTCACATTCTCATTCATTTGAATAACACATTACATTGACATTAAACTGTGACTTTTTGCTTTACATTTATTAGTAAATATGTTCAGATTCAGTTTTTTGATTTTGAAACTACATAATATGATTTGCCAAGTTTCTTAGTTGCTTGAGGAGAAACTTCTCAGGCTGTCCACAATGATTGTTTATGAGAGTAAAGTAACCTCCTGTCTAGCTCTCCAGTCACCTAGGTGTGCTGTTCCCATGGAAACAAGTTTTTATACTGAGGGAAGCAGTCTGTACCTTGGTGTATATGTGTGGGTGTGACTGACGCTCACAGCATGCAGATTTCAAATCTCTAATAACACAAGTGCTAACTGAATGCCTGAAGGGGAGGTAGAACTGTGGAAAATAAATGTTAACTAAGTGTGTGTGTGTGTGTGTGTGTGTGTGTGTGTGTGTATTCCAGGATCTGAACAATGATTACCTTGACCTTGAGCAGGCTGCTGAAATCCAGAAAGACATCTTGATTTCCTACAAAGTACAGGACATTTGGAGGATTAATGATTGTTGTTGAATGTTGAATATCTTTTTCTGGGCCTTGGGGGCTTTTCAAATTAGTGTCTTTGAAGCCAATCACTGACATTAGGGAGGTCATAGCAATGACATGTGTTCATATTCATCTGAGCTGTAAAATGTTAATCACAATAGTGATCTCATGGCAATAAAGGGGGGCCATTAATCACAGTAAAACTTCCAATTTCACCACCTTGTCTGTTTAGAGCATCTGTGCCTGGGGACTTTATGGTTTAAATGTACTCCTTTAATACAAAAATGTAAGCCTTCATGCTCAGCCTGGTATGAAAGAAAATACCTCTTACAAAATAAAATAAAATTGGGGGCTTCTTGGCACTTCCAAGAGGGTGTACAGTAAATGCATGGTCTGCGTTACAACTATAAACCATAATTCACACTTTGCAGCTGGAGGAAGACGTCAGTCAGCTGCCAAATAACATTTTCATTAATGCATCAACGTTTCACAGCATATTTTACTGCTCTGACTGTTCGAAGGTTCAGGTGTTGATATATCTTCACCGGACTTGGTTTCTCATCTATTTTAATTCAAATGTCTTTCCCATCCTTAATATGTCACTTTTGTACTAATTGTATTGTTATATCTTTCTTCAAAGCATCCTGTAATTTCTGCTAGAAAAAGATTTTACAAAATGTAAGCTTGAAAATTCATTCTTGACCATATAAATTTATATCTAGATAGATAGAGAGATAGATAGGTAGATGGCAAATAGATCACTATGATTATAATCACTAGGAGTATCAGTTGTTGTAGCTCGTGATTACATTTATGGGATTATACTAGACTGGAACATGTATTATAAGATTATCTGAAGTATGGTTGATAACATCGCCTAAAATCTATTAAAAAGCTGAATGCCAGGAATATGTTTTTGTCTCTCACACTGCATTTCTGCAATCAAGACAGTTGAAGGGCATTACCAATGTTCCTCCAAAGAGTTAATTTTAGCTACTCTTTCAACCATGACTGCTCCATCACTTCTATGCTAATACCTTAACATGGGTCAGTGGTGGTACCAACACACCTACACTACACACACACACACATATAACCACACGGACAGATGTAACACTTCCAGTGCGACTTGAAGGTAAGTTTCCATGTCTTTTATTTATATTTTGCAGTTGCTATAGCAATAACAATCTTTATCAGTGCATTATTATGTTTTTTATTATCTTCATTGAGCCTTAGTGTTTGTTTGAAACTATTGTAATCACACAATAACACAAACAATTCAAGACAAAATGAATAGCCTGGATGTGGCTCCTGGGAGTGAAACCATCAGAGACAACGTCAACTGGGAGCCAGAAAATCAATCAGAGACATCCCATAATAAGAGTCTGCTGCTTGCTGATACATGGAAACCATGCAGAGGGACCCGTGCAATTGTCAAAGGTCAGACTCATAAGAAAAGTAATTAGAATTTGATCAATGATGTCCCGGCCAATACATCAGAGAGTTGCTATTTCGAAGCCAATCTGCATCATGCATGTAACATCGTACAAGAACTTGATCTTTGTTTGACCTTAATCTGAGAAGTCATAGATTATTGTTAAGTTCAAGGACAACACAATTAATGTGCTAGAAGACTTTTATGATGTAATTTGTAATGCTATTAAAATGTGTATATTCTGCATTAAGAGTTACTGGGAGACAGATTTTAACTGTTTTCCTAAGTACAGACTGTTAGAGATTTCTATTTCATTAATATTCATTATCAATTCATAAATATGAGCTTTTGCATACTCTGCACATATGCTGTAATTTGGTATATTTTTGAACATATTGCTATGTAAATGCTCGTATTTTAATAAGAGGGTACCTCCATCCGTTTTTTCTCTCTCTCTGCATCCAATTACTATTTGCATCTGGCTGCATTCCAAATAGAGTTAAAGTCTCATAGCCCTTTTCCACTTCACAGATTTAACAACCCGTAACCTTGGGCTTGGCTTTTATGAACCTTGTGATGCCTTACTAGGTTCTTCCTTGCATTTCCGATGTATTTTTATGCACTGTTTGGGTAGGTGAGTGAGTAAATTGAATAAGTAAGCAGTTGTTGGGTCAGATAACAATGGAAGAAGTGTGGCGCTGATATTGTTATTGCATGTTCATTTCTGCCAGCTGCCAGATGCAAATTGTCTGATCCACTTTTTTATTTATTACCACTGACTCCAGCTCCCAAATGGTCTCCTCCCCCCAGCTACTAATGAAGACAGCTTTTGTTCAACAATGCCTGTGTTAAACATAATCCCTCTGTGTTCTTACCATAGACTGTATATAAAAAGGTTCTTACAGACAATCTCCATAAAGAGTATTTCACTCTAAAGCCCAATTTCTGGCCTCACGTGTCTAACACGCAAAAAAAGGTTTAGGAAGGCTAACCCACATGTGTGTGTCCATAGGATGGCTGTTGAAGCTGAGGTGTTGTTTGGGAGCAGCGTGTGGAATGGAGTGGTATGGCTACGCTGCTCTGGGCATTTTGACTGCCATCCTTAGCTTCCTCATGGATCTCAGTGTAACAAAGCTGCTGAGAGGTACACACGCGCACGCACACACACGCACACACACACACACACACACACACATGCACATTGATATACAAGATAAAACATGAGAGAGCAAAGAACAGATTACTGTTTCTCTCTCGTTCCTTTTGCAGCTCACCAATGGCTTTATATGAAGCTGGAAGGCAACACTGTCCTGCAGTTCTTCTGCTGGACTCTTTACCCAGCATGTCTCTGTGCTGTCGCATCATCGTTCTCCCATAACATCTGTCCCTTCTCCACAGGTATGTCCAGCAACAGTATGTGAATTTTTTTTTAGTTTTGAAGTTGAAATTTTTCGAAGGCCCAGAAACACTGAAGGCAAAAGTAATGTTACTGACCAAGTTTGTGAACTGGCAGATATGACTTAACTGAATTTATTGACTTGACTGGCTAACGTATTGAATCCCTCAACTAATGAATAATACAACACCACTTTAAGTGTCATATATATGCAACTGTAGCATAGTGTATGGAATATTTAGTGCAGGATTTAATGTAAGGTAACATCGCAGAAGACAATAAGGAGCAAACACATAATGCATATCAGTAAGCACTGCTATAAATGCGAACATTTGTCTTTTTGTATGGCTAGCAGCACTCTGCAGAAGCAGCCTGACATAAAGAACTCATATTGTCTGTGGTCAGCACAGTTGAGAATGGTAAGTTTGGCAAGTTTTCCCAGCCTGCAACTTTACTGTTTTGGTTTACTCTAACTGCTCTCATAGTGTTGTTTTGGGCCACAGCAGATAGCTGTCCTGAGTGGAGAAAAAGACTCTACAACCCCTTTACGCTATGAGTGGCACCTAATAGCAGACAGACAAAGTTAGCAACAAAGTAGTGTAGTTGGTACAAATAAAATTCACCTTTGTCAACTAGACACAAACACGACTCCTAATGAATGCTAATGTTGCTTCGTAGCAGGAGTGGATTGGCCATCTGGCCGTTGTACTCCATCTGGGCGGCCAGTGGTTAAAAGGTTTTGTTGTTCAGTTTTTTAGTTTAACTTGATGATCCGCGACCTCGCAAGCCAGCCGGTCAGCTGCAGCAGATGCTGTCTGTGTGTCTATCAGAATGAGCCAAACTAATTCTTTCAATATTGAGAGGGGATATGAGCGGCCCCTCCCAATTTGGACTGATCCTAGTTTTTACCTTCCATCTGAGACGAGTTCAATCTCAAACTGTTTTTTTGGGGCTGAACTCAGCCCAGGATGGAGTGACAATCGCAACAGAGGTGGTACTTCGAAATGAAAGAAAGACGAAAAAGAAATGTGTGTTGCCCGAAAAACTAAGAATTAAGTTGAAAAAAATGTTGGCACAAAATGCGCCAAATTAGCCGACCTCTTCCTTGGTGGAAAGGTGATGTGGCAGGCACAGGTGAGGCAGGACCCAGCTCAGAGACAGGTGCACGACAAGTATTATGATATATATTTAATGATTTATATATACATTTTTGTATAGGCATATAGGCTATATTATATATATTATAAACAACAATGTGTTATCACACAAAGACAACATTGTTCTATAAGTGAGGAATCACTTTGTACGTATATTAGCTGTTAAGGTCAGTGGAGGTGATGCAGAGAGACAGGGGAATAATGACCCCAGTCATGTTGATGAGGAGGGAGAGAAGGAATAGGAGGAGCTGCAGGAGGAGAAGGTCAATAGTAACCAGACAAAACAGTGACAGGTACAGGGGCAGTGTGCAGGGTGGGTAGGCAATCATATTATGCATTGATTAAATTAGAAAATGGATTATTGTTAGTCATATTTATTACTGATTCTTCTCATGCACAAGTAGCTGGACAATCAATACAAGCAGATGGTCCAGCACAGGGGAAGCTGAGCCAGGGAGAGGTCTACCCTGAGCTGAAGATGAGGGATTAGATTTTTATGCACAAACACACATGCACACTGCTCTATTTTACAGGACTGCATTGTTTTTATATATATTATATTATTATTATTTAAGTATTTTAGCATTCTGACTGACTCAGGCTTGCCTGACCTGGTCTTGTTCAGTGCAGAGCTGCCATGCTTATACAAACTGTCATTCTGAAGTTCCTTTAAAGTCTTCACCATAATCTGATTGATTATATACAACAAAAACACTTATATGTATTAAAAGAACTGCAAAAAATATTTCTCCGCGCTCCCAAAGGGTGCTCGCATAAAAGGCCTCTCTGTCTCAAAGGGAGGGCTGAATTTCAGTCCCAGTACACCCTTGCTTTGTAGCTGCTGAATGTGTAAATAAACAACTAACAAGTTTGCCAACTTAAAGGTGCTAATGCTGATGTTTACAGCTCGTTTCCACCGGCCCCAAATGTAAATGTTCTGTATTTGTATAACACCTTTCTAGTCTTTCGACCACTCAAAGCTGTTACAATACATTGCATTCACCCATTTTCAAGCAGTGAGCCTCAAACAGGACCACTAATCACACACTCACTGTGGAACAGCCATCGTAGACCCCCTCCCCTGTTCAATGACGGCTTCTCAACCCTGGTGTAGATGGCTTCCTTGACACCTCTTTCAGACCATCCATCTTCTCTGTCTAAAATGTGCACCTGGTGGTCCTCAAACGAGTGTCCTCTGTCCTTCAGATGTTACATCTGACACCGTCATTGAACAGGGGAGGGGGTCTACGCCACCACTTATCCCCCACTTGCAATGCTGTCCTTTCATCACTTCCCAGGAAACTCAACAAACGTAACCTATTGGCCTCAGGTGAAGATACCAACAATGGTCGTTCAGTCTTGGCCACCGGTAGTCTTAACGACTGTAACGACTGTCGTCACAGCAACAAGGAACACTAACGAACCAGCGGTATCGATGACCCGGGCCAACGACCCCACTGAGGTTAAATAGCTGAGTTTCCCTGCCAGTCAGTCAGAACTGAAGAAGTCCTTTAGATGAGGGACGAAACGTCTTCCAGTATCTTCAACCAAGTCCAGTTGCCCTTGATTTTAACCTTCGTTGGATAACTATGACCTGGATTGACTTAGAACACCTTTTAAACGTCTTGATTGCATTAAGACCTTTGCTTATTTCAAATATCTTGTGCTGTTGTGTCTTTTCTCCCCAGGCTCAGGGATACCAGAGGTGAGAACCATGCTGGCTGGCATTGAAATGCCTCATTACTTGTCTATCACTAATATGTTTACCAAGTTCCTGGGCCTTATCTGTACACTGGCAGCTGGCAGCACTGTTTTCCTGGGCAAAGTGGTGAGCGACGTCTCAGCATGCTGTTTGTCATACAAAATATGCAGCTATTCTTTAAAATTGTGTGATGTCTGCATCATTATGAGTTATGAACACAGTATTATATATTTGTCTACTAACATCAGGGTCCATTTGTGCATCTTTCCACCATGGTTGGAGCCTACCTGAGCAACCTCTGCACTCTTTTACAAGCCACTGAGAAGGTAAAATCACTTTCAAGTATTTAAGTAGTGAAAAGCTTTTCCACTTTATCCAACACACACACATTTTAGTTGTGCAGTTTTTTAAAACATTTTGTCTGTCATAAATAAAAATGTCAAAATAAATCATAGAGCAGAAGGTCGGTGGGTAAACCCCCGGCTCCTCCAATCTGCATGTTGAAGTGTCCTGAACCTGAGTGTGAATGGAAGTTTCCTTCTGATGAGCAGTTGGCACTTTGCATGGCAGTCACTGCCATCAGCATATGAATGTGCTTGTGAATGGGTGAATGTGAAAATACCCAGCACCAAACACCAGACAGACTAGCTGGTGAACAAATAGTGGAGCCAAATAGTTCCCCCTAAAAAGAGATTTAACATTATCGTGTTGCCATAGAATACATTCCAAATGAATGCTGGGTGAAAGTTCTTAACCTTGAAAACAGTTGTTTTTGTTTCTTGACTCAAGGTCTATTTACTAACTTAGCAATCATCTGCTGATGAAGACCATGATACGCAGCTGAGAGCCAATAAGTACACCTTGAGTCAAGATAATTTTTTTATATTATAATATAAAATAATATAATAATTTTTTTATATGCTCCTACAATAATATTTTATTCACTGTTGCTGTGCAATGTTTCAAGAAACAATATGTAGATTATGCTACTTATTGTCAAGATGTATTTATACATTTATTAATTTAGTTAAAATGCTTATGTAAATAGACAAAAATAACTCTTCTGTCAGGCATTCACAGTTACAACTTGTGATAACACATCAGATGCCATCAAGTGGCCAAAAAGATTGCTGCAGCTTTAGAGAAGAGCAAAGGCTTTAAATGCACTTAACATGGTTCATTCTATTTTATAAATATTTTTCAGAATATGAATGGGAAGGAATGATGGGGATATTAGTTCACTGTGAAGTCAATGTGAAAAGTTAAACACAATTTTAAATCTTCAAAAAGGAAAGTAATAAATACATTTTTAATTAAAATAGTAGCCCAGAAACTGGAAAATGTTGACAAAGTGAATTTTCTCCCCAGGTGTGGAACAAAATAAATTAAAATCATTATTCATGTTGCTTTAACTTTCCATAGGATATAAAGATGTAAGAAGACAGCACATAAAGTACATTTCTCTTTTAGGAAAAAGCTGCTGGAGAAATGCTGGTTGTAGCGGCTGCTGTTGGGGTAGCCAGCTGCTTCGGTGCGCCCATCAGCGGTGAGAGAGCCAGTACAGTTCAGCATTAGGAATCCACGATTTTTATGTATTTGCTTGCGCTATAGTTGTCCTTCTCACACTTGTCTGGTTACGTTTTCACCTTTCATTTGCTCTTCCCTTTTATCCTCCCTCACAGCTATGCACCTCAATCGCTTTTATATGTGCTTTTCTCTCATCTCTTCCTTCTTTGATCACCTGTCCGCCTAATATTTTGATCCCCTCACTTTACTATTTATTTCATTTCGCAACCGTGTTTGGGGTTCTCACACTGTAAGATAAATTCAAAATGTCACTATTGTAGGGTAAAGACTGCATTTTTTTTTTTACTGTTTTAACTGATCTTTGCTGTTTTTTCTTTTGCTCCTGTAGGTGTGTTTTTTAGTGTGGAAGTGATGTATTCTCACTTTGCCCTGAGGAATTACTGCCCATGTTTCTTTTCAACCGCCTGCGGGGCGCTGACCTTCCGCCTGTTCTCAGTGTGGAGTGGAGATGGAGGTAATGGAGGCCCTGATTAGCACTCATCAACAAGGAGAAGGTTCACTTTAGAGTCACTGACACATTGACCTGAGGAAAAGGGACCAGAAACCCAATAGCATGACCTAAGTTCTAAGATTTTATTGAGGAAGTTTAACACACTATATGGCCAAACATATATATAACAACCCTGTCCACATACTTTTGTTTACTTTTGGTCTGGGGCTGTTTTTCATGGTTTCAGCTAGGACCCTTCATTCCAATTGAGGGAAATCTTAATGCAGCAGCAAACAATGATATTTCAGAAATGCTTGTGGCAATAGTTTGGGGAGGGTAAGGCCCCTTCCTGTTTCAAAAAGACTGTGCCACCATGCACAAAGCCAGGTCCATAGGGAAATGGTTTTCCAAGTTTGGTGTAGTAGCATATCTCCAGGTTACAGAGAGAGGGAGCTGTTACAGCAGCATATTAATGCCCATGGTATTGTATAATAAAAGGTTCCACCACCGCATATGCCTGTAATGTTTAGGTGTCCACATTTTATAAATTATATATGTTGAAATCAACAAACAATCCTACCAATTTGTATAAGGTCTTACATATTTTATACTGTATATGTGATTGCCAATAAGTGTGGACAAATGTTTAAATTCAGTTTGTTTTAGACTGACACAATACTTTCTAAGTAGATGTAAATCTTAGGCCATTTTAGCTCGTCAGTTAAGTTTACATCTACTGGACCTGATGATAACTGGCAACATGAGCTTAGGCACAATTGGCAACATTTAAGCTGACAGACTGTACATTTCAATTAAATCTCAATGCAATAAACTGAGGGAAGATTTGATTTTAAAAGGCTATGGGAGAAATTGCAGGGATGACTCCAATTTGTTTTGTGTCCACAGAGACTCTTCAGGCATTGTTCAAAACTAATTTCCCCTCTGCTTTACCTTTCTACCCGCTGGAGATTCTGCTGTTTGCTTTCCTGGGGTAAGTTTATTTTTGACAGCATCTGCATAGTTAAACAACTTCTATATTTATCTGTGTCTTACGATTAAAAACTGACTGTATTCATATTTGCATCTGTCACGACGAAAAGGCAGTTCTGCTGTGTTTTCCTCCTATTGTAATTAGCGTTCAGTGATTTTTTTTTCATACCAAATAATTTCCTGGCCTCCTCCTCCTCCTCCTCATCATCATCATCATCATCATCATAATCATCATCATCATCATCATCATCATCATCATCATCCACCTCACTTCCCCATGTCTAATGACTTCCGATAGTCTGCCTGGGTTAAAATAAGCCTCTCGTCTTTCTCGTCTGAGTCTGCTTTCTGTCTGGAAACAGGCTGCTGTGTGGAGCTGTGTGCTGCTGCTACCTCTTCTGCCATAGGTGGATCCTGCGATTCTCCAAAACAAACCCAGTCTTTATCAAGATGCTGACGACAGAGTGAGTGCTCTTCACAATGTGAAAGCTAGATTGGGATGCAGTGATGAGTCATCTGCAGTGTAAAGCAGATTTTGGGTGGAGGATCAATTCAAGCAGATTGATAAGCCAAAGCGTGTCCCCAAAACTTGCTGTGTTTCTCTAAGGATGATTCATATTGCACAAGAACAAATCAGACTTTGTTAGCCCCTGAATGGCCTGACTGAAGTTATGTAACTATATAAACAACTTTTTTAAAAAATTGTGTTTTTTTTGTATTGTAAGCACAGAATATGATAAATGATTGTCCAGTGCCTTTTAAGTCACATTTAAATGGTTTAAAATCCCCTGATGATCTTATTGATATGATCATAAAAAATGGAAAATCGATAGTTTACTTTTTTCATATTGAAAAAAGCAGACTTTTAAAAAAAAACTGTAAACATTTGAAAGCAAGGATTGGAAAAAGAGCAGGTCTAGTGCTAAAGTTTATTCTGATAAGGTCACAGAGACCATAGTCAACCGAAACCAAAAACTTATTTCAGTTTCAATTGGAATGGTCTAAATGAAAACAACATTATAACAACAGTGCCTGTTTATGTGTATACCTCTTTACAGGAAGGCTCTATACTCGGGCATGGTGGCCTTCCTCCTGGCATCTCTGACATTTCCCCATTGTGCTGGTCAATATATGGCTTCTAAGGTGGGTAAGTTTAAAGGCTCAGTCTGTAATTTTTGTGGATGCATACATAACGGATAAGTTAGAGCTATATTGTACACAAGGAATTTTGTTGTTTCACGACCAAAATGTTTTACTCCGTGTTTACAAACAAATTACTGGTGCAAATAAACATTTAACAGCAAGATAAAAATGATTAACTTTACTAATGTTTAGATTTTGGGGTGTGAATACCAGATTGTGTCTTAAAAGAATGAGGCTGGTGATATTCTATATTTTTCTTATCAAGCGCAAAACCTTAAAGTCACACTGTTTTGGGTGACATGTTCCTTCATTAACATGAACCATGAGTGAAGAGGTATTTTGTTTTGTTTTTCCCAAACCATTCAGTAATGAGTGACAGATCCGTCCAGCAACGTCATTTTCAGTGTTCATGGAGGCTGCAGCAGTGGTTGCTAGGAGCTGTTAATGTTTTTCACATTGATCAAAGAAATAGGGAGAAAAAACCATCATGGTATACCTGCAGCATCTTGATAGCTTTGTCAATCTAATCCATGATTGGCTACCAGTCAAGTAAGATTATTTAGATATAGAAGATAGAGATAGAGACGTTTGAAAACGCTGCCGACCCCGTTTTTCATTTTAAAACTCCAGGTTGCGTTTAAGTGGACGGGCAACCGACTTGACCCAGATGCTCATGTTTGGCTCTCTGATTGGCTCTCATAAGTCATGCAAAGCAGAAACATGATGCTACTGACAGAGTTCTTGATTTTTTTTTTTTGTTTTATTAAAATATTTTGTACCCTGCAACACTTATAGCCTACACTGTTCTGTGTATGTCGCCGTTGTCGCCGTTTACTTTTCGCCGTCTCTTTTCTGTCGCCACAGCCGCTTTTAACTCCCATGTTACATTCAGTAACAGTCTCAGCTCGTTACTGATCTGTATTTCTTTATTCGTTCGCCAAATCTTCTGTAACTACAGAGTAGACCATCTGTGTCTGCGTGGGTTTCCTCTGGGTGCTCTGGTTTCCCCCACCATCAAAAAACATGTTGTACTCCAGTCAGTGCCATTGACTAGACACTGATATATACATCTGGAGTTGGTCCCCTGGCGCTGCACAGTGGCTGCCCACTGCTCCCTTGAGGGATGGGTTAAATAAAGAGAATGAATTTCACAACATGTATGTGACAATAAAGGTATCTTCTTCTTCTACTATAGACAGAGATCAACTCTGCTACGCAGCTAAAATCATATTCATTTTGAAACTCCATTTTTAAACAAAAACAAAGTAGTGTGGATGGGGCCTAAGTACAGTCATAGCTGCTAGCATGACTGACAACTGAAAACGGAAAGTCTTGCATAAAGATGAGACTATATATTTGTGACCCATTTTTTAAGAGGAATGAATGGGATTGGGGGCTGATGGTCGCAGACAGGGTAGGGAAGTCAGAAAGTACCGAGAGCGGACTAATAGTTTGTCTTGTCTTTTCATGAGACTTGTTGACAATAAGAAAATATAGAATAATAACAGCTTTGTTCTTTATTGTTCACCCTTGTTTCACTCCAGTTTTTCTTGGGTATAGACAGTAATCTGAATGGCAGTAATCTCTTTCACAGTACACCATGAAGCAACTCCTCACCTCCTTACTGGATAGCAAGCAGTGGAGCTCTCAATCCCACAATGCCTCTGTTCAACTGGGGCCTGAGCCTTGGTTGGAGTGGAGCTCATCAGGGAGTCCTGTCTTCCTTTCTTTGTCTGTCTTTCTTCTCATGAAGGTACAATTGAATTCAATTTTATTTATGTAGCACCATTTCATAACAGAAATTATCTCATTGCACTTTTCCTATAGAGTAGGTCTAGACCGTACTCTCTGGAATCTTATTTACAGAGTCCCACCATGAGCATTGGCATCAGTGCAAGGAAAACTCCCTTTTAACAGGTAGAAACCTTGAGCAGATCCTAGACTCTGGGTGGGCAGCCGACTGCCTCGACCTGTTGGGTTGAGAAAGAAAGGGAGAGGAGGGAAAGAAAGGGGGGGGGTGAAGGATCATACAAGGCAAGCTCAGCTACCCACTGCTTTGTTCCCTTGGATAACAGTGGCCCCTAATTGACATACAGTAATTGACATTTTCACAGTAGAATAAGCGAGCTAAAGACTGTTTAACCTTTCAGGCTGAAATGTCTTCTGATACCTGATTCCTACTCTAAGCAACACTGGAATGGATGGATGGATTTTGAATTTTAACAGCAAACCAGCAGAGTAAAACATCTCTATGCATTAAGCTCTGTGAGAAAATCCCTTTTCCAGGACCCACTCAGCAGGATCCACTTATTATGACTGTTGTTTCTCCCGTCACACCACATGCAAACGTGAAATGTAAATTTCCATAATTCAATATTGATTTGTGCAAAATGTATTAGCAAACATTTCCCTGCACACAGACTGACAGTGACTTCTCTGCTGTGCTACATGTGCTAGTTGAGCTGTTGTGGCTGTTCAGATGCCGGGGAGAGATTTGACAGTCTGTGTCTCTGTTGTTGGTTCTGAGATGTGGATGATGATCCTCGCCTGCACTCTGCCTCTGCCAGCTGGATATGTCATGCCAGTGTTTATCTATGGTGAGTGAACAGAGAGGACGTGGACTTGATCTACAGAACACCTGAATGGCACAAATTTGAATTTGTCATACTGCATCCCCTCACCAGAACGTAAACGGGGGTGGGGGTGGGGGGGGACTGAAATATGAAGATAGAAAAACTCCTCTTGTTTTTTTTATTTTTTCCAGGGGCAGCTTTGGGTCGTTTGCTTGGAGAAGGAGTAGCTTACGTGTCTTCTACTGGAGTGACTTCAGGCCAACAGTGGGTTTCTATAAATCCTGGGGGTTACGCACTTGCTGGTACAAAAACAATAGCTCTTTGTTTTTTATATAGTTTTTGAAAGCCTATTTGTGCACCGAATCTGCCAAGAGCTAATATTCAAGCCAATATTAATAAACTTCTCTAAATGATCATCTGTAAATCTGTAACATTTTTACGTTAACTTATTTCAGAAAATTGCTAATATTCAGTGCTTCATATCAGAACGTAAAAACCCTAAGAAACAGAATTAAATTTTGACATAAAATTGTGTCGAATCTACTGAAATGTTGCATTAGGTTGATTTGATTTCTGCTTTGTAGGTGCAGCAGCCTTCACCGGGGCTGTGACACACACCTTGTCCCCAGCTCTTCTGGCTTTAGAGTTAACTGGCCAGTTCAGCCATGCTGCACCCATCCTCCTTGCCACTCTGCTGGCTAATGCCCTGGCTCGCTCAGGGAACCGTCCATCTTTCTATGATGCTCTCTCTATCAGCAAAAGGCTCCCACACCTGCCCTCCCTGATGAAGGTATGCCCCCGGTAAGTAAAAACCCAGTTTCCAAGTTTTGGGATGATCATCTCTGTGATCGGCTGTTAAATAATGATAGCAGACATAAACTACAAATTTGTTATTCTCAATTTGTGCTCTGAAGGGGGAAAACCTTATTTACAATTGCAAAAAAAAAAAAAAATGTATGTGGCCATTTCTGCACTGAGAACGTATTATGCTATGTTAAAGTAAAGCGTCTCTACTGAAAGAAGAAATTCACTTTTTCCAGACAGTAAAAGTGCTACAAACCTGCTAAAAGATATTTTTTTTTTATCTGGGTTAATTATCTATCAGTGTCAGTGACGTGGTATCAAAGTGAGACCTTGACATTTTGAATTGTGATCAGTCATTTTCCACACCAGGCATGTGTTACTCATTTGCTATGAGTAAATATTCCTTCAAAGCACTCATTAAAGATATAAATAAACAGTTGATTGTTGTGGCTGAGGGTTACATACAATGTAGAGAACTGTGTGACAGGAGTCCATGGAAAATGTATTCAAGTTGTAAAATATAAAGAAAATTAGATGACCATATACTTTGAACAGTGCATCTCTAGAATTATCATAATTAGTCATTTTGCTGACGCTTTTATCCAAAGCGACTTACGGTTGCTATACATGTCAGAGGTCGCACGCCTCTGGAGCAACTAGGGGTTAAGTGTCTTGCTCAGGGAGGCGTGCGACCTCTGACATATAGCAATTGTAAGTCGCTTACAGTGAAGTTTTTAGTTTGTGGTGTCACTGGCATCCCTATACCTTAACCCTGGTCTGGTGCACCACCCACCAATGGATTTTAACAGGTTAACCACAACTGCTTTTGTTCCTGGTATGAAATGATTAATCTCTGTTGCAGGGTTTCCTCCACACCAGTCGGACAGGTTTTGGGAGTAAAATCAGAGCAGCTTCAGAAAGCAGCTGGGCCAGTGGAGGTTCAGCATGCTGTCAACACCAGCACTGAAACACAAATCCCTGTGGTGGACTCACATGGTGCGCAGACAAAGCTGTTTAACAGTATTTTATCCCAGTCGCGTTTTGTCTAAATCTATTCACAAGAAATACATTATATTTAAGGGTATGCAATATTGGCACAAAATCAGCAGGATCCTTATGAAAATGTCAGATACATGCTGGTCAAACACATAGTTATGAGGCTACATAGAGCCCTAAAAAGAAAATGAGAGAGATGATGAAAATTGTCATCGTTTTTAAAAGCTGTAGCAATTCCGCAGTGTGAAAGTGCCTCGATAAGGAGCTGAGAAGTATGAGAAAATAATCGGCCAGCTGAGCCTTTCAGTGGTAATGTTTGCAACAAACGACTCACTAGAGAGCTGCACACACTCAAAACTGTAGCACCGACTGTGGCAAAGAAAATTGATTTCTTCTCCTCTCTTCTGTTAAAGAGTCACAGATTTTACTGGGGTTTGTTCTCCGATCAGAGCTGCTGATGTTCCTGCGTCACTGTAAGACTGAGGTAAATGGCTGGAGGAGTCAGACAGGACTCTGCAGTGTTCAGAATAATGTAGAGGAGTGAATTGTCTGATGCTGTTTAAAAGGCAGGTCGTGTCTCTACAATCTGTTTGACATTGACTGAATGTAAAACAGTTGCAAAAAAAGGCAAGATTGTACAGACAGAACTGCTGGCTGACGTAAAAGCTCATTTTATGACATAAGTGACATCTTTTTAAAGCATTTTAAAGCAGCCAGTGATGGAAAATGAATAGAGCTGCTGATTAAAATTGTTTTAAAATTGTAGCAACGTCCAAGGATACACTAGAGAAAGTATGAAATTTGTTTTTTAGGCAATAGAAACTGAGAATCACAGTTTCTCAAATAATCCTGAATGCTACTGCATGACAAGTATGCATCTGACAGAAAATGCATACAAATGTGAATATTTTTATGCTGTTCTGTGCAGACTCTGGAGAAAAATCTGGATGAAGTGTGCTGCATTTACCCAACTTCTGTCCTGTTGTCACCTCACAACACTGTTGAGGAGGTAGGGAGACGTTGGGAAATGTCATTAGTATAGATGAATTTAAAGGAATAGTTCGACACTTGTAGATTGTTACACCTCTCATTTCTGTGTTTTACGTACAGAGGTAAAGCTGGGAGGCGATTAGCCTAGCTTAGTGTCTTGTTTGTTTATCAGAATCATTAAAGTCAAATGTCATTGTTTGTCACAAAGTGGTTATAGCACATAATTCTACCTAAAATTGCAAATTGTTTTTACAGTTCTGTTTGTTTCCACTTCTATGCAATGCTTGGCTAGCCACGTCCTGACTCCAGCGCTGTAGTTAAGGTGGCTATAAGTGATATTATGTATGTATAATTTGTATAATGTGACAATGTGAAGGGGTTGCTTGTAGTGAACACCACAGACAATTATCACCTGACTTATATATAGCAAGTTCCCGCTCATTGTTTAGCTTTCTGACCTGCTACTTTAAACTGCTTTGGTTCACTATCATCGCTCTCATAGCATAATTTTCAGTTTCAGCAAAATATCACCAAAATCCCAGCACCAAATGTCAGACAAAGTTAGCAACTAGCTGGTAAGCAGTGTGGAGCATTTAGCAGCTAAAGAGCCATTTCCCTTGGGAGTTTGTAGAGACCAGAAGCAAAACTAGAAGACTGTGAATATAAGACTTACATTCGCCAGGTGGACACAAATATGACAAATGAATGATAATGTTGCTCTGTAACTGCTGGATGTATAAATAAGCATCTGTTAGCTAACAAGTTTGCCATTTCAACTTAAAAGGTGTTATGTACACTAAATGCAGTGGTCACAACTTGTTTTTGCTGCCCTCAAGTGGCCAGAAATATTAGTAATTGCAGGTTTAATGTCATGAGAATTGTATCAGTCTCCTCATCTAACCCTTGGTAAGAAAGTGAATATATTACCTTCAAACCCAGTTCTCTCTACATCCTCACAGGCTCACAGTATCCTGAGTCTGGTTCGAGGCCAGACCTTGTTTGTCGCAGACAGGGGGAGGCTGGTCGGGCTCATCACATGGCCAGAGGTAAGGATGGTTAGCAATGTAATGTGTATTCACACTCACCAATACACACAAATATAATCTAATCCAATATTATCTTAATGACATACAGCTTGATTCGTTGTTTCCTCTGTGGGCATTTGTCTCATCCAAGAACATGTCCCTGTATGGATTTATTAATATTATGGCTAAATGGCTACTTACAGATTCAAAGCTGTTTCTTTCTCTCCTTCCCCCCCCTCCCTATTTCTTTCACTGTTTTCTCCTCTAGATGAAGAGAATATTAGAGGACTTGGCCAGAGAAATCTAAGCAGCGACACAGCAGAAATAAGCATATCCCCTGACCTTTTTTTAAGCATGAGCATGGATCCATCTTTGTCTGATTAGCTGTAACACGAGCCTGGCTCTAATAATGATATATAATAATGATGGTGGTGATGGTGGTGATGGCGCATAGATAAGATGCTTGCCTTTGCCACTGTGTCTCTCAGCAAGACACTTAACTCCTAGTTGCTCCAGAGGTGTGAGACCTCTGACATGTATAGCAATTGTAAGTCGCTTTAGATAAATATAAATTCTTCATTTCGCAAGCATAGCAATATTTGTACACAAGCAAAACTGTTATTAGCTGGAGGCTCCTATGACACACATTTATCAGAGCTTATTGTCTTGCCCCTTATTGTAATTAGCAGGATCTCTTCCACTGAGGACATTACGCACTCTCACAATCTCATTCACTGATCTGCACTTTGTGATACAGCATTATTAAAAGTGTGTCTTCCCAGAATAATATCCATCGGGGAGGAAAAGAAAAGCCTACAAAACGGTTTGTACAATTAACACAATGTAACACTACTGGTGTAACCCACACTTCTCTGTATATACAGTAGTACCTATTGCTCCAATGCATACCATAAATTTCCATGCAGGCTTTGGTTTCTATTTATTTCAGTAATCTATAAAAATTATGTTGCAGACCATTGAAAGGTCCTTGAGATAAGTAAACCATCACATATGCATCATGCCCATTTTACCTGGTTTGACAAAGTTTTATCAGCATCATGTGGTGATGCAGGTAGTTAGTATTTCAGCCTACTATTTCTATTAGGAACTGTATTTAAAGATGTTGCAACAAATAGTCTCAAGTTAAAGCTAGTATGTGTTAAATTTGAGCATGCCATCAGAATAATACGCATTAAAACTCTCCTCAGTTGCCTTGGTGATGAGGTTTCTACTCAGCTTAATCAAATCCAAGTTGTTATGAGTGTTTTTCTGGTGTGATTATTAAAACTCAGGAAAAACATGAATCATAAATAAGATGTATTTAAAAAAAGAATATCTTGGGCTATTAGGTGAACCTGCCAACATAAAACATATAAATTATATAAGATAGCATTAACAAACTGAAATGATTGTTTAAGGAATTCTTCAAAATGATATTCACACTTGAGGATTCAGGTCAATGGACTATCTAAGGAGATGACTCGTTTTAAAATTGTGCAACTCATTTTCTAAAGAAATTTAAAGTAAACTAAACAGGAAAGTAATTTCTAAGATTCGGGGCATTGTAGGACTGGAGAACAGAGAACAATATTTCTCTGACACCTTAAACCTTTAGAACAAAGAAATGCAAAACTTCAATAACTTGCAGCTTGTCAATGTGTAAATGTCAAATTAGATACTGATACCTTTCACTTTTCTACTGCGTCACGTTTCTGTCACAGTGAAAGGCCACAGCAGCTGTTGTTACATTGAGCAACTAATTAGAACTCATATTATTTGTTTGTTGTTGTTTTTTTTTTACATCAGCCGAATAACATTCAGTGAGATAACAGCCAGACGCATCACACAGCACAGCTTCATTTTGTGCTAAAAGAACACCATGACAGGTGACACTAACACCTCCATTCATCAACCATCTCTCACTCTCTAACACACAGGCATGCTGACATACATGCAGAAATACACACCGACCATATGCACAATGACAGGTTCTGCGTCCTTCTCCCGCTGTTTTTCTCCACTTTCCTCTGCACCGCTCTCCTGCACCAATTGCTCTCAGACAGAAAAGTGTGAATAATAGCTAATCATAGATGGGACTCAAACAGATAATTGGGTGGACGCTTTCTTTACAGAAGACTTCTCTCTAGATTCAGATGAGGAATCTCAAAGAATTCAGATTTCCAATGTCTTTCATAAACTTTTCTCTACTCAGACTGCCTTCATGTTATTCTTCCTTACCATAACCAAATTATTTTGTTCAAGTCATCACTTTGAAAATAAAAGGCATCAGAAACAGAATCGGACCGCCTGATACAGCACATACAATAAAAGTGATGTTTTATAACAAGATATTTACACCAGTATTGTTTGACTCTTCACAGTTCAATTCTACATGTAATATGAAAGTGTTTAATGTACACTGAATAAAAAATGAAAATGTACCTGGGGAACTGTGTACATTGTCTCTGAAGACCAATCGCTTAAACCTTTCCAGACAAGCCATTTGAGAAACTGCCTCTTGAGAAATCTCACAGATGTGTGCGTTTATGTTTTGTGTCCGTCATTGCTGGTGGTTGAGACTCAAGTCCTCTCAGTGAGGCTCATTTTAGAGATTGCCATCAAGATTGCTGTCTTTCTGTTAGGCCTAGTTATAAAAAACATCATCCTCAGATAGTGAGCTGCTGTCTACGTGTCGGACGGCCTCTGCAGTTGCAGCGCTTCTGTCCACAAAGGGATGATCTCTCTCCTGCTGAGTGTTGGACGCCGGGGAAATGGAGTCGACCGTTGGCGGAGGGACCAGGCTGGCTGCCCTGTTGTCACCATAAGTCTGGGCGTGGATGCTGTACAGGTGCTGGGGAACGCTGACGCTTCCACCATCCAGCAGGAACTGAGACAAGAAGTGGCTTTGTGCAGCTGAGGATTGATAATAACAGTATCAGTCAAATAGTTGCTTCTTGGAAACACTAAAAAAAATAACCAAATAGCCATAACTACACAAAGACAAAAAGTGACAGCTGGGTAGAGACCTGTGAAGCTATAGATAGTACTACACATGCAACCAGTGCTTGAATTCATGACTGCAAATCCCATGAGAAAGCAATTGGCAATACATGTAAATTCATAAGGAGCATATGTGCAATGATTTATTTTTTAATATTTAAGATATTATATTTAATTTAAGAAACAGTGAATCCCAACTGGGGCAACAGAGTGACTAACCTTACACTCCATACAACAATACCATTAGTGTGGCTAAAAACTTCATTGAAAAATCAAGATATCTGAAAGTGAAATAAACTGCACAGATCACACTCATGATTCATTCAAATTTGGTGCCACGAAACATGAATCTGCCTAAATAGGCCTGATTGGTGCTATATTAGTTATTGGGATGGGATCTGCACTGTGATCTCAAGAAATTATGTCATTGAGAAATTATATATATTTTCACATAACATTATATAACCTAATATACTGTATTATATATGTTTGCTAAATATGTACTGTATAAAATCAATTATGTTGTGAAACAGGAATTAATTATGTTATCTGTTACCTGCTATGTGGAATTTGTCTCAAATATCCATTACCAACATTAAAGAAAAGACTGCAAGGTCAAATAAGGACTTTGAGATTATAATCAGCCAAACCCAGAGAGAGAGCATTACAACAAAAATGCCTTATTACCTGGTTGTTTTAATAGGTTCACTTGTATTCAGACACAGGAAAACCTCAGAGAGAAATTAAAATGAAAATAAAAGAGAAATGTATTACTTGAAGCTCCAGTGACACGCGATCCTTTTACATGACAAACCTTGCAAGCTAGTGGAGGGCTGCTCTGAGCTGTCGTTCATGGACCACACATTCATGGCTGCCTCAGCCAAAGCAAACTGCTCTGCTACTCCTGTCAAACAAGAGGCACACAAACACATTTTATTGTTGCTTTTCTCAGAAATCGACCCCCAAGATGTTTTACACCAATACTGCAACTATCACAAACAAAGGGAAATCGAACAAGTGTGCTTGATTTGAGTCACTGTCATAGGACGTCTTAAGGGCCATTGATTTTTGTAGACGCTCCCTTTGGACAAGCCAATCGAACAAAAACAATGTGAGCGTCACTTCATCTTCACTGACCACATCTTGTTTTTCTGGAATTAAATTCATCTTTCTGTCCCACCTGCAGCGAAGCGAGCTTCCTTGATCTCGTCCGTCATTTGGGAGTAGAACTGTTCATCCTCCTGCAGCTCAGCCCCCATTCCGCCCCAGCCTCCGCCTCCTTTACCCCAGGCCCCACTCCAACCACCCCCATCTCCCCTGGCTCCGCCACCCCCACCCCACCCTTTCCACTCAATCAAGTGAGCAACTCGCCCCTGGGCCATCGCTGTCGGCTTGGTAATATGCTCCTTTATTGTTGCCACCAGACCTAAATAAGGGTAGGAGAAAAAAAAATCTTGATGAAGTGGATTAGATAAAAGATAACCAGGCAAAGATGGAATACACAGTATGTATGGTAGCAGAGAAAAGAAATAGATCATTTGAGGAAAAGATAAACTGATATGCTACTATGAAATGGTGTACAGTGAATGATAGTGAAGAGAGTGACGCAATAAAATGCATGAAAATTTATATATATATATATGTGTAAAAAATATAAATGTAACTTATAAATGTGACATTTATTTCTGTATTAATTTACCTTTGTAAATAATGAAGCAGAAATGCATGTAAAAAAAAAACAAATGTAAAAAGAACACACAGAAATACACAAGTTTGGGGAAATAAATGGAGGGGCAAATGCAATGGGAAAAAATGCACAGATTAATAAAATACATAAGCATGGAAATAAATAGGGGAGATAAATGCAAAGGTAAATAAATGCAGGAGAAAATTAAAACAGAAATATCAATTTATGTCTCATTTATAAGTTAATGAATGTCTACATTTATTTTTGTATTTGTGGTGCATTTAATAGCATATAAATTTATTTATTTAGTCATTTATTTATTTATTTTTAGATTTTGGCAGTTTTGCTCTTCCGTAAGGTACAGATGAATCAGATATGGAGCTCAGTTGGTAGAGCTTGCACCCCATGTACAAGGCTGAGTCCTTACTGCAGCACCCTGCGGCCCTTTGCTGTGTGTCGCCCCCCTATCTCTCTCCCTCATTTCCTTGTCTATCTACTGTCCTATCAAATAAAGGCTAAAGACAAAGAGTGTGTGAGAGAGTAAGAGAGAGAGAGAGAGAGAGAGAGAGAGAGAGAGACCTGGGAGAAGAATTATGAGATATTTATGCTTGAGAAAAAATTCTAACTTTTTAGCATAATTCAGACTTGTGTGAGAATATATTCCTGATTTGCTTAACCTGAACCATGAAACAGGCATTTCTGCTGTTGCCTCCTCATGTAGAGTTCCATAAAAAGCAAACTGGAGAAGATTGAAAATGAGAATGTAACAGCGCTCAAGGGGATTCTGGGGAGAATTGTACATTTTCTTCCCTTCTACAGCACACAACATAATAATTATTTTGTAGTTTTGATTTGATAGTCATTTCAGCCCTTAGTTACTAGGCCTGGTTAAAACTTGTTGCTTGCCAGAGCTGTGAAATTCAAGTTTTCATGAGGAAATTGCAAGTCAGTTGCAAGTCCTTCAGGTCTCTCAATGCTGACTTTTAAAATGACCCCTCTCACTGTAGTGTTTTCATTCCTAAGTTGGTCATACTGTTTTACACATAAATATGACAAGTCCATTCAATGCATATAGGTCTAAAGGTGTGTACAGACAGAAAGTGAATCACTGGGCAAAACTACAAAGAAGCCATCATTTTTTTTAATCACTAGAGACAGGGGTAGAAAGGTCTACGGAAATGAAAAAGTCAAGTGAAAGAGACAACAAACCTTGGTCGTATTGCAGAACAGGCAGATTAAGCAGATGTAAAAGAACAAAAAAGGAAAGGTTGAAAAGGCAAAGGTGGAGAAAGAGAATGATGAGGAAAGGTTAAGGTAAGAAGTTAAAGAAAAAAGGCAGAACAATGACAAGACCAGGAAGAAGGTAGGACAGGTTAACAAGCTTAGAAATGATGATGAATATTTCAGAATGAAAAATGGATTCAGTGAAAACGTTTAAATAAAAGAAGGAAGAGAATTGGCAGCCTGCACTAGAAGAAAAACATCACAACATGTTTTTTTCGTTTGAGCTCAACACCTAGACACTCATATCTGTTTTTGTGCACTGTGACACCCAATGCTCTCGCACACTGCTTTCACACAGCGAGGCTCTGTTCTGGCTGCTGAGGGACCTATGTTTGCATCTATTTAAATTATGTGGACACAGCAGAAAAAATACCATCTGTTTTTCAAACTGGATGTTTTGGGCTTACAGTCCACACTGTAGTGAGAAAAGAATCAAATCATATAACATAGTACCTAGTAACCAACATAGTAAGTCATGTGTTTGATGTGTCCATTTGTGAATACATGCATTTGGGCACCAACAAGCAAGTCAAGATTTTTTAGTTGATTTGTAAGGAGTCTACAGTGCAGCTAACAAACAGTATTAAAACACTTTCAGCTCCTGAGGAGAGTGAAAAAAAACCCTGTAATGTTTGGGGCTACTGATTGTGCAACTGCATGTTTCTATGCAGGACTAAAGTTGCACTTATGTTGGATTAAAAAAACATTTTGTGTGAAGTTTGCACAGTTAGATGGTAGCATAAATCTTAAACCTACATTCTCTTATTTCTTTTTGCTACTTTGGGCAGCAGAAACAAGTTGTAAACACAACAATGATATATTATCACAGCATAAAGTGGATAGGGTGGATTTGTTAAATACAGTTGCTTATTTACACATCCAACACACACAGAGCTGATTAGCATGACTTTAGAGTTGTGTGTCTGGCCACCTGACAAATATAATTCCAGTATTAACTAGCTGTTGGTCTTCACAAACTCCTGAGGGAAATGTCTGACTCTGTAATGCTCCATTATGTTCACATGCTATTTTTGCACAGCCAGAAAAAAATGGTATACAGCCAGATTCATTAATGTGTTTCATAGTTGTGTAACAGTCACAGCAATTTGTCAGTTTGTAAAAAGCTTCAGAATGTATGTGAGAACTGTTATTATTCATTAAAAGAAGCCTAATTGACAGGTCGGCAGGTGACGTCTGTTCAGCCATAGCCGACATTGTTCAGCCTTCTGAGTTTACCTGGTTGCTGTGAGAAAGGACTGTATTTCTCAGAAATGTTTATCATGATGCTGCAGTAAACACTGGGTTGCAAGTATAATAAAGTAACCACAGTCAGGAAAATGTCACGTTATAAAAATAGACATACAGTTTATTGCATTATGTGAAGCGTGACTCCCTGCTGTATGTTGTGATGAAACATTGTGGATGTACAAACAGACAGATGAGCAAACACGGAGTGAAAATCTGAAGGAGCTGTATTCAGAGCTTTGTTAGTAACTAGCTAAAGGGGGAGTTATTCTAGAAAATAACATAATCACATTCTAAACGTGGTAAAAATTTACAAGTACTGTAATTTGTCTTTTGGCAAGCGTCTAGAGTCGATTTCAAGCAGTGGTAGAGCTAAAGAATAAAAAAAGCAAATCAAAGCTGCACTGGTAACTGTGGTGAAAACACATTTAGGATCCAAACAATGTGTGATATTGAAGACCATAATTCCAAAAAAATACTGGTATTGTTTGTTTTCACTGTGTTTATTCTCATCAACGTGTCTAGGTACCTGATGCAGCATGTAGATGAACTTAAGACCAGTGCATGAAGTGAAAAAAAAGTGCCAGTACTCCCCTTATTCATATTTTCCTTGTTGTTTGATACAATAAACATATTAAGAGGAAATAAAAAGAAAGGCACAGTATTGCAACACTGGAGAACACAAATATAGAATAGAAATAGAACAATCTAACTATGCAAACTTGTACAATATTTAATAATAATAATAATACTTTGCTATATTTATTCTTGATGAAAGGGTAGCATCTTTTGATATATTGAACTCATGTATGTAGCTTGTAGGGTCATTTACGCAACTCTTCAGTCATTCAAGGAGATACATATGGACTGTGTAAACATAGCCTGCTTTTATCCTTTACGAGCCTATTTGCAGGCCCCACTTTATGATTTTTGCATGTATGCAATTGTGGCCCAAATACTTCATAGGATAACTTCGTATTCTAATAACTTGATATGATCTGTGATAAAACCTTCTCATGGCAGAGCGTCTTCCTCCAAATGCCGTCTGATTTTACATAGAACTACCAGTTTTCTCCCAATAAGTTAATGTACAGCCTATTACAATATACATTTCAACGTTTAATGCTGTAAATAAACATGTGAAAAGAATAAAACTGAGCCCCGGCTTCACTGGTGTTGTGCCAAGTTATCCGCACCTCGCGGGACTTTCGGGTAATTTATCACAGTTGATGAACCACACAAAGAATATTTTATCGTTTTTAAATAGCCGGCTACTTCAAATAGACTGGCAGCACGGCATCCACGCAAAACTCACACAAGACCAGTCAATGACAGGCGAGAGAAAAGGGTGTTCAAAAGCCTCAGTTTAGCTGGAAATTTACAGTGTAAGTTGAATGACTAGAGACTGCAGCTCTGCAGCTTCTCAAGATTAGAGCGGAGCTACTGTGTGTAACCTCCCCACCCCACCACCCCACCCCGGTTTTGTGATTCGACTATCAGTCGACTACAGGCATGACTTGACGATTTTGATTCAACTATGTAAATCCTTAGTCGGGGACATCCCTATTATATAATAAACAGAACTATGTTTTCATTGGTGTATGAAGGCCTTCCGCGGTCCCTTTACTAGGAAGGCTGTCCCAGACTAAGGATTTACAGTCGAATCAGAATCATCAAGTCCTGATAGTCTAATCATGTGTGTTTTTGTGCAAGGCGATTACGAGCCAAAGCTAAACTGATGCTTATTTTTGATCATTTTCTCTCTCTTTCTATCTCTCTCGCCTGCTATTCACCGGTCTTGTGCAGAGTTTTTGCCGTGCTGCCGAAAACTGCATGCACGTCGTCAGTTCCTCGCGGTTCTATTTCAAGTACCTGGCTATTTAAAAATGATAAAATATTCTTTGTGTGGTTCATCAACGGTGATAAATTATCCGAAAATCCCACGAGGTGCAGACAACTCGGCACAACACTGATGAAGCTGTGGCTCCATCTCTTCAGCAAGTTTTCCTCCTGCCACTACACACATACACGCTTTGCCTACACATGCGCACTGACGACCCAGGGTTGGGGTTACAATTTTGGATTTATTTACGCACAACCTTTATGGGAAGTTTTATTCTTTTTACATGTTTATTCACAGCATTAAATTTTGAAATGTTTATTGTAATAGGCTGTATATTAACTTATTGGGAGAAAAGTAGTTCTATGTAAAATCAGACGTTGAGCTCCCCCATATCGGCAAAATGGTGTGATCCTTGTTTCACTGCGAAGCTTCGACTGTGAGATTGACAGTCAAATCAGGCTCCGCCCATCGAAGCATCGAACCTTCGACTATTTGGGGTCAGCCCTTCAAGGAAGTTGTTTCTACAGTTTCTATAATCAGAATCTATTTTTCCTCCTTAAATCTTCGTTGCAAATAGAGAAATAAAGTGTACATGCGACATAAAGAAGTACACAGAACTTTAATTCATGCATCACATTTTGCATTTACATGTTTTACAAACATGTAATTTATAAAATGGTTATAACGGTTCGTTTGCTTTCAATGCTCTAATAATGCTAATCCAGTACATCTTTGTAAAAGCACATGAACACACTGAAGTCGGAAGAACAACTCAGGAAATAGGACTATCCAAGGGGCATGTGAATGCATCGTGAGCCACTGGTTGCAATTCGCAACCCTCACGACTAGATGCCACTTAAACTTACACACTGAACCTTTAAAAACTTCTTGACTCTCCTTTGGCAACGTATCCTGTAGTTGCAGATCAGACCTGAGCAACGGTCAAGAAGAAATTTGGACCATTCCTCGACTGTTTCAGTTCAGCAAAATTCTTGAGGGATGTCTCGTGTGAATCTCTCTCTTGAGGTCGTGCTACAGCAGCGGCGCCGCCAGAAACTTTGGGCCCCATGACAGAAAATCGAATTGGACCCCCTCTGCGCAGCTGTTGTCACCACATCTCTAGGACCTAACTGTCACATCAAAAGCTTTACATCACTCTAATTAAAGGCTTGCAACTGTCTTGTTTAAGCGGCTTAATTAAATTTAAATGAACGTATGAAACTGGATTATTTTAATACTGTCTGTAAATTACATGCAGGCTCACTGTTTCCAACTGTCCATCACCCAGTACAGACAGGAGGTTGTTTTTATTTTATTTCATAATGATTATTATGTGAGAAAAATAATTTGAACTTTTCATTTTCTTTTTGTTATGATAAAAAGAGCAAGAGAGACAGAGAAATCCCCACAGGCTCTTCTTCATTGGGACAGGGAGGCTACAGTTATGGGGAGACTGGGTTGCTGCTGACTCATCTGTTGTTAGTCTGCTAAAAGGGACAGGGACAATGATTTAATATGAATTTCTTGCTAAACGTTTCCCTGCACTGATTAAATGTTGATGAAATGTAGGCTAACACTAGTCTTTAGCTAGCTAGCTTATTTCACTATGGACATTAAGCCAACAGGTTAACACCACTCACAGACTAAAGGCTACCCACCTTTCTTGGTGAAAAACTGAATTACAGTTTGACATCCTTTCCTTTGTCTTTCCTCTCTTTCCTTTCTCTCTTTCCTTCTTTGAAAACCAGATTTTGGTTTACTAGGTAATATTGTGTTCACTGTATTTCTACTGACTGCAACTAAACACCATCACTGATGAATGTGCTAAGGCAGGACGAAACCATTTCACGTAGATACAGGGGGTTGGTCGGTCAATATGGATGTTTACCTTTTGGTCAATAGGGATATTTAACTTCTATTCCCAAAAACAAAGAGATCATTAATTGTATTATTATATTTAAAATACTCAGTGATGATGGTTTATATAAATATAATTTGATATTAGTTTTTACCAATTTTTTGGGGGGCCCCTGTCAGTCAGGGGCCCTTGAAATGGTCCTAACTTTTCCCCTCTATAAGGTGCCCTGTGCCACAGCATCTGAATCGCATTGAGGTCATGACTCTGACTGGGCTACTCCAGCGCACATTTTCTTCTGCTGAAGCCATTCTGTTGTTGATTTACGTCTGTGTTTTTGGTCGTTGTTCTGCTGCATCATCCATCTTCTGTTGAGGTTCAATTTGTGGACAGATGGCCATACATTTTCCTGCAACATTTATTGATAAAATATGGAATTCTATTTTCTGTTGATGATAGCAACCCTTCCAGGCCCTTAGGCAGTGAAGCAGCCCCAAACCATGATTCCCCCTCCACCATACTTCATAGTTAGGATGGGGTTTTAATGTTGGTGTTGCATTTTTTCTCTACATATAGGGTTGTGTGTTCCTTCCAAACAACTCTACTGTGGTTTCATCTGCCCACAGAATATTTTGCCAGTAGTGCTGTGGAACATCCAGGTGCTCTTTTGCAAACTTCAGATGTGCAGCAATGGGTTTTTTTGGACTCGCAGTGGTTTCCTCTATGTCCTCCTATGAACTCCATTCTTGTTTAGTGTTTTATGTATTGTAAAGTTATCCACAGAGATGTAAGCATGTTCAAGAGATTTTTGTAAGGCTTCAGCTGAACCTTCTTCTTAACCTCATTGAGCAGTCTGCACTGTGCTCATGCAGTCATCTTTGCAAGATGGCCACTCCAAGGGAGAGTAGTAGCAACAGTGCTGAAATTTCTCCATTCATAGACAGTTTTTCTTTCCCCGGACTGATGAACATCATGGCTTTTAGAGATACTTTTGTAACCCTTTCCAGCTTCATGCAAGTCAACAATTTAATTAATTAATTGTCAAGAGCACTTTTGTTCGAGTCATGTTCACATCGGGCAGTGCCTTGGTGTGTGTTTTTCATGGGGCAGGGCAGCTCTAACCACCACCTCCAATCTCTTCTCATTGATTGGACTCCAGGTTGGCTGATTCCTGACTCTGATTAGCTTTTGGAGAAGTCATTGGCCTACGGGTTCACAGACATTTTTTTCACCCTGCACATTTACATGAAGTGTTCAATAAAAACATAAAAACATATAATTGTCTTAGTTTAAGCAGACTGTGGCTGTCTATTGTTGTGACTAAGATGAAGATCAGATCAAATTTCATGACCAATTTATGCAGAAATCCTGGTAATTCCAAAGGGTTCACAAACATTTTCCTGAGAATGTATATACAAATGTATGTATGGGTGTATGTATTTGTATATTTCTGTCGGTAAGATCTGGGCCTTGAGTGTGTGAGTTTGATTCCTTTTAATGCCACCCTCAAGACAAACTTTGCATGTTTAGTCCCACTACTAGCCTATAAGAGTAACAAAATTGTCATTAACTTGTTCGGTCCAACACTATTGCATTTGTGGAATCTAAACATTCCAGTTTCTAGGTGCCGCAAACAGTGCTTTAGCCTTTTACTGCTAATAAAATTGCATCAGCCTGATATTTCTATCACAGTATCATGCAAGAAGAATAAAAGTAGCAATACTGTCTGTATGGTATTCTTCTAAATATAATTATATTTGTACAATATTTGAGTTTGCACAGTATGATCTGATTTGAGGAGGTAGGTTGTCAGCTACATTTTGTGACAACCCAACTCTACAGAATTTCCTTTGCCAATTTAAGTAATGACAAGTGATTAAGCCAGAATAAATGTTTAAAAGCTTTTTAATTGTTTTACTGGACCAATTCTGTTATTCTTTCAGCCGTCTGCCTGAAAGTCTGTATTTGTCTAACAAATTAATAATTACATTGTCAGGATAATAAAGGAGCGTTCACTGGGAAAAGTTTAGCCAGGCATCACACATTAACTCAGATAATTAACCTCCCTTAGAGAGAGGGAAGCAGTCAAGATGAGTCAGACAGAAACAGGATGGGTAAAAAGGGATGGAAATGGGTATGAGGCACAAACATTAAGAGAGGAGGAAGCCAGATTCAAAAGTAGAGAAAAAAAATCAAATGGGAGAAGGAAATATGTGTGTACGTCTCCCAGATTTTTTACTCAAGCCTATCTATATTGGTGTTAGCATGCGTGAGAGAGAAATGGCATGAAAGAGAAGAGAAATTACATTACTGACCTCCCATGGTGGTTTGCCAGTTTTATATGTTTAATTCATAATGAAACACAACATGAAGTAAGCTTGTTGATGTGTGTGTGTGTGTGTGTGTGTGTGTGTGTGTGTGTGTGTGTGCGCACGTGTGTGTGTGTGTGTCTAACCCATTAAAGAGGATGTGGCCAGCTCGCCGATGTCATATTGGCTGGTTTTATCTGCCACACTGCCATTAGAGGGATTCTGGCCATCCTGCACAAGATGATACAAAAGAAGAGGGAGAATACCACATCTTCATTGATATGTTGATGATATTGAATGATATTCTGTTTGCTGTGTGAACTAAGAAAATTGCTTAATTTTAGCTTGTCGGCAATGCATTTATGACATTTTCTATGGGTTGGGATAAAAAACGTACAGTATATGCCAAAAAGAGAGTTCTGAATCATACACACGGGAGCAGAGTTATGAGGTTTCCACACACACACACACACACACACACACACACACACACACACACACACACACACACAAGCGAGTTTGCATACATCCTCCCCTGGCAAACACATCCTATGTGTGATGACTCAATCCCCCAATATCTGTTCTTCACAGAGAAACGGTGATAATGACAGTTACAGCCAGCATTTGTTGAAATCCTGCAGCAGTCACAAACTGAACTACATTTCGAAGGAAGGTATTTTTACCTCATTCAATATGGAAAGTGCACTTAAAAGAGTAAAATTTTCAAGCTTCTTGATGATGTTACAAGCAAAATGGGAGTAAGTACATGCTTACATGGGCATGGTTCCAATTCAGAGATTTAAAGTCAATAAAATTCTACATAAAAGTCACTTGAATGTAAAAAGAGCAAAGTGGGAAAACTGAGTGATGCTGTTTCTGTTTTTCACATCACCGGACTGCTGCTTCATTGCCAGATGTGTGGTCACTGCAAAACCAAAGAGATCTTTTAAACTCCTTGGCCCATTCATCAGACAAACTGCTCTTTTTACTAAATACATCAATCATTTTTTTAAATAAATGTTTTAAATTGTCATTTAACATTATTAAATCTGTAAATGTACCATTTAATCATCATAAGACACTGGCAGATTTAACTTTGTTTAATGTTATAAAAATTCACTATAATAAGATAATAAAAAGGTTGGGTGTAAATGCTATTCTCTCAGAGCTCATAAACTACATGTTTTTTTAACATTTGAGAATTTGTAGAATAGTGGTGGCATAAATTTTAATAGATGTTGATATATAACGTTCACAAATACAGAGAATTCTTCTACTCATTACTCATCTTGGTAAAAAGCAGGAAAATTTCACTCCAGGAGCCCACGTGGAGAGTGTGTTGCAGCCTGGCTGAGGAGCAGATTCAGCACGCGCAAGAGAGATATTAACCATAAAATCGAGCAAATCTTCCAGTCAACAGCCACATCTATCTTACTGTGCAATAAACATAGCCAGATAACTAGCTATACTGCAAGTTTAATCTGAGCCGTGCTGTTTGTGTTAAGAAAAGGCTTGATCATTTTAATGCAAGCTGGTAATGTGGACTATTGAAACCTCCATTAAACCTTCTGTTTATTTCACTCTTATTGAATCAGCAGTTAAAGGATCAGTTGAGCTAAATTGCAGAAAAATATTCTGTCATACTTCTCTAACGGTATCAGGAATGCATATTGTTTTGGTTTTATTTACCCTTATTTTGAGATATCTGATTTCTTTCCCGAGCCGGATACAATTTAGATACACTGCTCACAGTATTGAAAAATGTTTTAAATTGTTTTAACAAGAAACAGCATCCCAATTACACAGGATATTAAAATGAAAATGAAATATAGAAACAAACCACCAATCAAATAACAGAAGTTATCTCAGGGAACATTAACTGTTTTATAGGGACTATATTTTTCTTTGCTAGAAAAGAGTTCTTCTGAATGCTGTTGTCCTTCTGGTGACACAGCACCATAAAAGCCAAAAGATGTTCCTTTCCATGTACATATAGGAAGCAAACACACTAAAATGGAAGTGAGGGCTTTTATTCACCTTGACAGAGGATGGCTGACCCTCCTCAGACTGGACCTGCAGTGCTGTAATTGGGTGGTGGAGCTCTGTGGGGAATCACACAGTTAGATTTTTGATTCATGCTCTATCTGGTGTTTTTTGTGTGTTTCGAGGCAGGGGTCATGGTCTTTAAAGCCAAAACCCAGTTGCTTCGAATGGCCAGGGGTTAAGTGAGGCTCATATGTAATGAATGAGAAACAGAGGGAGAGAGTTGAATCCTCATACAGTCATTTAACCAGAGGCACTCTGCATGTTTAACTCTAACCACACTCTGCATATTTGCCTAATAATTGATGGTGAGGAGGTTCAAATGAATGACAAGAGGAAATGAATGACAGCTCAGAGAGATAGAGAATTAACATCCTACGAAAGGTCAGTGGACACACACACACACACACACACACACACACACACACACACACACAAAGACACACTTGGGATTTCCCCTGGGAGATGTTGTCAAGACAATTGGCTGTCGTTATGGAAACACTACAGCAACAGGAGGAGACTGAGACCCTTCCATTTACTTAAGTCACGGTCGCCAGCATACTCGCAGTATCTGGTCCCTGGCCTCATCAAATGCTATTAGCAGGGAACCTATCATGATTCCTGAACCAATCCACAGTACTTGTGGGGTTAAATCCCAGCCTGACTCACTCTCTCTCTCTCTCTCTCTCACACACACACACACACACACACGCTCTTCTTTTAGATGTATGTCTGGAGCCTCACAGCTGCCTTCCCTCTTTCTTCCCAGCTGGATAACGCTGCACTCTCTACACCGCCACCTTGTTAAAAGGGACTCTTCCTGAACAAAAGTAGACTCACAAAACATTGTCAGACTGCAGATCCACGCTTGAAAATAATGTGTGAGAGTGTTAAGTGATGTTAAATGTCATAGGGACAAAATAACAAGTAGATTGCTGTTTGGAAGTATCACAGGAAGCTGGTACTCCTCAAATCAGCATTTTGTTTTAGTAGACTTTTTGTTTTGACAGCACAAATTAGTACTTCTTCCTAAAAGAGGCCCTGCTGCCAGCTAAGGCATTGTTATTTTATCCAGATAGCCTGATGATGAGCTTCGGAAAGGTTTGTCATATCCTGAAGCCATTGTTGTCCTCCGCTTATCCTCACAAACCCTCCCATCAACCTCTTGCCCCCAAGCCTTGTTTCTAATGCAGTTTCCACAGATTCACTCAAAGAAGAGCTGTGAAAGAGCAGATCATAAGAAGTTTTTGGATGAATGCTTTCATGACAGAATCTGTGTCATTGTTCCTGTAATGGTTTCACCCTCTACATCTGCTGTGAACAACTCTTTTCTTTAAATTACTTAGCCTTTCTATTTTCTCTCACACACAGCCCCAAAAGATGAATGATGTAACTTTCTGAGTTCTGCTCGTCAAATGTTTGTTAGCTGCTGTCAACACTATCTACAGGTTGATCCAACCCTCAAACAGACAGACAAACAGGTGGGACTGACCTTTGTGACCTTTGCAGAGGCAGGCACCCATGGTCTCAGCACGGCTGGGTGGTTATCTGTTCACCATGGTGGCTCAAGGATGAGGAGGAAGAGGAGCAGGTGAAAGAGAGGAAGAAAGGGGAGAAAAGAGGCAGCAGTAGTAGCAGAAGTATCAGTTAGCGGAGGAGCAGAGAGCAGTGAGGAACTGAGGCAGGGGGAAAGTGAGAGCGGATGCCAGATGAGCTGCACACTGATGCACTGGCTGACTTTTCTGGATGGGAGGAGAGAGTTGAGAGAGCGACACAGACAATGTGTGGGGAGGGGGGACAGAGAGAGAGATAGGAAAAACAGGGAGAAAGGATGAATGTCTGACGATTTTGTATCCCCTCCCCTCTATTTCTTCTATTCTCCTCCCACTCTTTTCTTCCTCTCCATCCTACTGTGTATATTCTCACTGTGAATGGAGGGCTTGATGACGGAGCTATGTTGTTATGAATATTTTTTTCAGTACTCTTGCCAACACGATATACTGTACACTTTGGTACTGAGACCAAAATTATTATTTTTAATTTAATAAAAAAAATATATAATTTTTAATTATTTTTCTAAAAAATAATATCAAACATTTTATTAAAAATGGCATTTTATGGCAAATTTTGGTCAATCCATGCAAACAAACCAGGGCTTTATTTTATGGTATACAGTTATGTCTACTGCTACTACTCATATAGCTACAGTGTGTGATTAGGGACTATTAGTTTATATTCAGTAAATATTATAGTATGGTTGTAGTTTTTAGGTCAGTCTCTGTACTTTACTTTATGCCATGCTATATCTATCCATCTAGCTAGCTTGCTAGGGTTTAGTATGCTTTGAAATTTTTCAAGACATACTTTTGGTATTGAGATCAAAAGCAATATATAATCAATTTTGTAATAAATGTTTTTAAAAAAGTAAGAATCTTACCTGGTATTCTTTGGCAACTTTTGGTACATGACAGCTTTAGTTACTCGACGCTACAAAAACATACATTTTGTCATCTACCCAGTCATCTATACCATGATATATAATCTAATCACACACTCACAGTGAAACGTCACAGATATATGGACTTGGTAACACACACCTTTATTCACAGCAAACAGGGTCTCCTGTGACCTCATTAGTGCTGTGTCACACACACACACACACACACACACACACACACACACACGGTTGTGTTTCCATCACTTCATAGGACATTACATTGACTGGCATTAATTTCCTGTAGATTTATTCTACCCCTAAACCGAACCTAGGCCTATCCTCACCCTAACCTTAAACCAAGTCTTCACCCTATAATGTAATTATTTACATCATGGGTATTTGCGGTTTTTTTCCCCAGAAAGGCAAGTCCCCACAATGTGACTGCGTAAACAGATTTATGTCCCCACTACATCAGTAATACAACACACACACACACACACACACACTACCCTATAATGAAACAATCAGACACAATGTTCCTTCCATGGCCCTTGTTGGTGTCCCTGTTTGTCTCAGATGGTGCAAATGCTGGGATAATGTAACTAGGGCTTGCTTACATCACCTGCAGCAACAGCGCCTTTTCCTCCATCGCGGGGAAAAGCTTGTTGCCATGGCAACCAAGCCGCTCCATGCAACAATACATTGAGAGATTTTTGTTGACTGATATGCCTGAGCTTAAACTTGTATTAGCATGAAACCAGCAAGGACCTGGAATGCCTCTCCAGAGGTCATTAACATAGTTGCAGGCTGCTTTCAGGGGATTCTAGAGGTCTGTGGGTTTCTGGAGGTGGTTCCTTGAGGGTTTTGTCAGAGGTCCCTTGAGGGCAGGCTGATAATATTTTGAATTTTGAATCCTGAAAAGCCTCAATGAACCATAAAACCTCACCAGGATATTGTGGAACAAGTGACCCTGGAACCACTTTTAGGACCTGTGGAACATCCTCTGGGCCTGCATGAAGATGAAGAACACACTTTTAAGAAGCTAAAGAAACAAACATGGAAGAGCCCAAGAAACCTTGTTACCCCTTCACGCAACTGTGAAATCCCTCTGGAATATTCTTAATTGTATTTGGAACCTTTTGACTCTTTTAGGTCCTTGTGCCGCATATTGGGATGCACTTCTCATTGTGACAGGGCTGGAAGGAGCAGTCTGACCTCTTGTGGTAAAAAGACAAATGTGCAGTGCACATGCAGTATCAAATGCAGTGTATCTTGGAAAGCAACATTACAACTTTCACATATGTTCTGCTTCAGAGTATTTTCTGTTATCATTTATCCAATCAGGGCTCATGGTCAAAGCAGGAAGATCTGTGAGATTACAGAGAAAATGCAGAGGAAAGGTGTTCCATCAATAATTCAGTTCAGCAGGACAATGTCTTGCCTAATCCCCCAAGGGTCGGTTCCTGCTTCTCACCTCATATGTAACAGAAAGTCATTGTCGATCCCGGCTGCTGTGCAAACCTTTTTGTCCCTGTGTGCAACTCTTAAATCTACTCTTCATAAAGTTTTTCTAATGTTCCTTATGTGTGACTCTTGGGTAAATCTCTACTCTGTTCAGATCGTTCATCAAACACAATAAATCTTGAATTTGATTAGATGAGAATGTGGGGTTTTGCATTGTATTTGAAGAGAGCGAAGGGAGCAGAAGGAATGTTTAACGTCCACGAACACACATACACTGTGATGCTCCTCGTTGGGAAGCCACAGACATTCAGCAACAGTCATTTCTGTGGTCCATCAAGGCAAAGTGGTAGTTGGTGGTGTTTCAATACTGGATGATTCTCAAACATTGACATTTCTGTGCACATCATACATGAAACAGCATTTTTATTTAATACTGTCAAGTTATGATGGAATACAAGAGTAATTACTTTGATCATAATTGCAAAAGAGTAGTGATTCAGCTTCTGGGTAAATTTAACCAGTCTTATTTTACAGTGCATGTCAATGTGGGAATTTCTCACTCTGATATAAGTCAAATATGATGGCTGTATATTTTAAACCTTTCCCAAGGTCAAGCTGACAGACCACCATGCTTTTTATAGGCCACCCCTGCTTCACATTCACTCAGTTCTGCATTTCACACTTAAAACACGTTTTTTCCATGGGAGTGTTTTGACTATAAAATCCTGTCTCACAGCGAGAGATATTATAATGTTTCAAAAGATCTATAGGAGCTATTTCAGTTGTGTTACAATATACAATTTCTTTAACAGATTTTAAACAAGCTAGTAAAGTCTTCTTCATATTTTCTGGGTGAATTTAAGTCCACTACCTGAAGGCAAAAAGAGTCTCAATGCTGACATGCAAGAAAAACACTCAAATACAAAGCACCTTTGTATATTTGTGTTTTTCTCAGAACATTTTTTATAGAACACTCTCATGTCTCTCTTTTTAGTACAGAGCAAAAGTAGGGAGGCAATTAGCCTAGCTTAACATAAAGACTGGCAGAACGACTATTTCTGTTCAGTTTATCCATCTGCCCAGTACTTTCTTTGGCTTTTTATGAATAGATTAAGCAAACAAGATGCAATGTGTTTATTAGTAAGCTCTGATGTAGGTGCATTTTAAATTGTGGAGAAATTAATGCTATAGCTGTTTCCCCATAATTTGAGCTGCCCCGTTCCTGTTTACCTGTAGATTCTCGACTACTTCTGTTTGGACCTGCCTTTGTGTGCCTTTGAAATTGTGTGAATATTTTGTTTCCATTAAAATCAATGAACTGTTCAAGCCTGTCAGGGTCTCTGCATTTGGGTCCTCTTGCATGCTGCCTTGTACACACCCCGTTACAATATTTCTTACAAGTTGCACCTCTAAAGATTGAGGAAAAAAGTTCCTCAATTCTTCGTTTCTTCATTTTTCATTTATTGTTTACTTTCTTTGATCCACATTTTCTAACTTTGGAGGTTCCAACAAAAAAGCTCATACCATTAATTATATGGTCAGGGTTGGAGCCCTGATCGTATCTTCAACCTGCAGTATTTGATATGTTTTTCTTTGTTGATGTATTCTGGAGCAATTACAAGATCTACATTTCACTTTTACATGTCATTCATAAGTAAGCAGAGAAAACTTGCATGAAGCTCCTTATTCCTTGTTGGCTTTCACTTTTGCTTTCTTTGCAGAGTTCACATGCCAAGCACAACATGAAGAATGATGGGAAATATCTCGCTCAAAAAACGGAGGACACTTTGTTGTCCAACATGACTAACCATATGAGACTTTCCGAGGAAGTGTGAGGGACTTTCTGTGGCTTGCCTGCACATGTGCACGGTGACTGGAAGTCTCTGTTCCTTTTGTCACAATAATCATAGTTGTATGTATTTTGTGTTACAGCCTCATTCTGCCAGAACTCCCACTGTGTCAGGCTCAATGAAACCATAATATTAGCTCTAGAATCACATGATAGACTGAGCATGTTGAAAAGCACTGTCTGCAGATTGACCAGTCTTCCCTCCCTTTCTGTCACTTCTGTCCTATTTTTCTCATTTTCTGTGTTTTGCCACAGAAGCACCAAAATAGCTTTGCATATTTTGATGACCAACGTAAATGGCTGCATCGGCTCTAAAAAGAAAAGGGTTATGAAAATGGGCAGGACTTTTGCTGGCTAATGACTGTGGTTACTTGGCCTGCAGCAAAGTTGGCAAGGTCTCTCAAGGTTTCACCAACAGGAAACTGCATTAATCCAGAGCTGGGCTGAAGTAATTCACTCCCTTCTTTATTCAAAGCTTTGCCAGAGTTTCAGCAGACCACCTCGGCCGAAGAACAGGAGTGGGAGGCCTCGGGGCCTGACTGAAACCTCCCCTCCATGTGCTCCTTAATTGGTTTAATGACCGTAATTATCTGCTGGGGTGCATGTTGTGCTGGGGACGATTAATGGCCTCCAAAACACATGCAGACAGGCGGAAATTAAGAGAGGGGGGCACTGAGACAAAGAATAGCCCTGCAGAAAAAGTTGCAGAGAGAGACAGATTCTTCTGGTGAGAGAAATAGAATAATGACACAGCGTTTAGCATGGTTTTTTTTCTTCTTCTTTATGGGAATTTTGTTGCTGTTAATGTAAAATGTTGTGTTAACTTCTGGAAGTTGGTTCCTATTTTGATTGAATAAAACCCCATTTAATTAGATGTCATCTGTGGCATAAACAGGACATGCCGCCCTTGCAGTGAAAAGGTAAAAGAGAAATTTACGATGCTCCAGAAAACATCCATGTACAAGCAGCCACCACAGTGTCTGAAGGCTGAATGACTTCAGTTGCAGTACCACTACTGTCCTGTAGATGTTGGCTCCAAAGGATGTCTGCCTGTCTTGAATTCCATTTTAAAAAGTTCAGCTTTTCTTTTGAAGTAATTGGTTTTTCCCCACATTTTACTTCTAAAGCTTATGCTATTTACCAACAGTCCAAAACCCACATGTACTGAATTTACTGTCCCACAAGACAAAGAAATGCAACTGATCCTCTCAACTGAAACGCTTTGCATTTTACATTTAGCTGATGCTTTTATCCAAAGCGACTTACAATTGCTATACATGTCAGAGGTCGCACGCCTCTGACATGGTAGATGTCTCAGAGTGGGAATCAAACCCAGGTCTCCCACAGCAAAGGCAAGCATCTTGTCTATGCGCCATCACCACCCCCCAGCTTCAACAATGACTCAATTTTCAGTCAACTGACTGATTAATCGACACCGTTTCAGCTGTATCTCAAGACGTAGAGTATTGCATTACACCTACTTAACTATTTCACCATTATTTTCACTGCCATGCTTTCTGCACTGCTTGTTTAGCAAAGTACCACACCACAATCCTGTTTATGAAGTATCAATGTGACCTGTATATAAAAACTGTATGTTTTATTTGCATACCTACATACCTGAACATCCATATATTTATGTTTGCTTATCTCTGTTTAGCCTTGCTTTCTGTGTTTAGCTTTATGTCTATATTGGTATCTTCCTGTACATTTGTTTTCAGCTCTGTGTGTGTGAGAACATCAAGAACAGAGAACCCATGCGTCAACACACTTGACCAGTAGATGACTCTGACTTTTTAGGGATGTTTTCTTAAATGACAGGTGTCTTGGCCTGTAAGAGTGGTAGCCACTCAACCCACTCTACTGGTCTACCCTACCCAAATGTGGATTTTCTGGTTTCAGTAGCTTACAACAATAGCAGCGAGCAGTAAACTCAAAACCAGGCTTGAAAACATCTCTTCAGAAACTTGTTGTTGACACCACAGACCTTAAAGCTTAAACTAAATCATATGATCATATAAAATCCACGCTCATGGACCTAATTCTGGATCTTAAACATTCTCCTATATTTTATGCATCTTTGTTTGATCTTTGTTCCTCATCTTTTCTGCAATTCTGTACTGTGGTACTGATTTTGTTAAAATAGGTGTTTACAAATGATTTACACTGCACGACACTCTCATTAAACTTACATTTGTGCATCATGCAAATTAAACACAACTCCTTAAAATATAGATGCAATAACTTAATATTGAGAGGATCACAGATGATCTTAACATCTGGTCAGATTACATCACATTTAAATGTCCAGTAGAAAATCTTGTTGGTAAACAGTTACAAAAGCTTGCCATGAATCACCTTCCTACCAGTAAGCTAATTGTTGAAGCAGTTTTCCTCTGCTGACCCCAAGTCATGTTAACAATTCAGTTTTTAGGGTTACTAGTTGAGATCATTACAATAAAAATCACTTAAAACTGGTATTCTACAAAGCCCTATTCAGAAAATGACCATTGTAGATGGTAGAATTGAATGACAACTTAAATGGCAGTTGAGTGGGTTAAAACGTCTTTTAATTTTAATGTTGCAGTTACATAGATACATTTATTTCTCAGTGTTAAACAAAAAATAAAATACTAAATAGTATGTTGTCAAGACCAGCTTTCCATATGTGCGGACCTCACTGGAAGTTATCTGGTCTCTGCTGGTCCAATGTGATTATTCTGTCCTTTACAGTCCTTCTGCTGCAAAACTGCAGCAAACAAAAAAGCCCCATTGGAACAGAAGCACCGAGATTTTAATAGGCTCTTGTAAAGATGGATGTGTGAGACGTTTTATGTGTTGAGTGACATCAGCAGTGTCATTAGCAAGAATATGGAATGAATTAGTCCAGGGGTTTCAAAATATACAGAGTCTGCAGAGAGACAAGGCATATATCAACAACGGCTTGTGTTTCTGCTCTCCACTCCCCCTCATGTCGCCTTGTGCTGACATCAAACAGATCTCAGCAGCACAGTTTCGGTAATGCTTGATGCTGGTAATAATTATTTGCTCCTCACTATTATTGAACAAGTTCATTGAAGGATTTAGTTCTAGCAACTTAGTTTGTTTTTACACAGATTAAACCTGGAGAGGAGCTTTGGCAGCATTCAGAGTGTAATCTTGGATCAGGACATGCAAACTCTCTTAGAAGAGAGTGCAGTGAAAACAGGAAAATTGAGGGGCTTGCAGGAGACTTAGGGAGCAGAATAATCTACAAAAGCCCTGGAGTGCTGGTGAGAGAAAGAGCAGCGGAAAGACGCAGGAAGACCAATATAGACAGAAATTGGAGGATGTGTTTTCTGGTCAGGAACCCATTGCTAAAATTAGCGAGGATGTAAATTCCTCAGCGTTGCTGGTTTTCAAGACACTGAGAGCTGCCAGGATAACATAAAACAAACAAAAAAAATTAGAAAGCTGGCAGTATAGGGAGAGGTCATGCATGAACAGTGCCATGGTAATGTTTTCCTTCTTCCTTACTTCTTTTCAAATTGACCTTCGTCCTCAGAACAAAGACATCTAACAAGCCACAAAAAGGAGGAGAAAAGCTCTGAAAGCGAAAGCCGCGGCCCCCACACATAACAGTCCACGGGGGGAGGCTTGAGCCCTGGACGCCAAGCCTTCAACACAATCACCACACATGCTATTGTGGCCTGCAGTAAAGCCCTGGTATGGCTCAAATCTCCAGCTAACCCCCTCCACCCCCACCCTCACCACCAGGCCTCACTCTCCTCCCCCGTTCTTTCTCTGTCTCTCCATGCATCCCTGTCATTTACAGTCCTAATGACAAGACACAAACTTCCACACATTCAACCCCCGCAGAGTGAGGATAATCGCATTACAGCCGACGACAGGGACATAAACCAAACTCCAGTTTGGATGCACTCAGACGTGGATTTGCATAAATACAAACAGTACAGTCAGCAGCTAAACGGTGTGTCTCTGCTCTTCTTTTTCCATCCTTGATGGAAAGGAGAGAAAAAAATCCACCACACTGTGAAACACTGAGGGTATGGATGGAAGGAGATGGAAAATGGTGGAAGTGGACTTTCTCAATTTATAGTCGCCACACAAAGAATGACTATTTCTAGAAGTCCTATTGGTTTAACAGCGGCAAGAACACACAGCCAGCTGGAAGTCAAGGACAAAGACTGACAAGGAGACAGATCCAAGTTCCCATGCTCCGTCTGCATTGGGCTTTTTCTTGCCCCTTCTCTGTTGACTCGCAGATTAATTCAATACCTAAATATTGACATTCCTCTCTCTAATGTGTGGTTCTTATCTTAGGAATGCATTTAAGACTTTGTCACTTGTATCAATCAACCAAAGTTGATAATTTTCAAAATGTGCGGCGCCAGGGACTTCCCTACCACTGCAAGGTCAGAGTGAGTGAGATAAGGAAATCTGCCAAGGTGAAGTACAAAGTGGGACATGTTTGGACTTGCTGAATTCTCTGGTGTGAACATTTACATTTTATTACATTGTGTTATAATTTTTGTCCTCAGCAGGTGAATCTTGCAATCTGAAAAGCTAACTGATGCAATCTGCCACCAAAGTGACATTTACATGCTCTCCTTCTTTTCCCAAAGCTACGCTGCATTCCATTTAAGCTCAGACATTGGAAGTTCCAAAAATAAAATGTCTAAACTCTGACCTCTGGTTTAGTGTTGAAAAAAATAACTAGACTGCTGCAGGTAATGAGAGAAGTGTGCCTTACATACAAGTTTATTTACGGGTGCTTCTGTGGTTAAGTTTTGGCCTCAGAGTCACACAGATTTCTGACACATCCCATGCTCTAGTGGAAATCAATGAGATTTAAGAGATAATTCCAGTTTATTACAATGCGGGTCTTATTTGAGTCATATTTATCAACTTAATGTACCCATAAAATATTCAGAACTGCACATGCAATTCCACATGTCACATGTTTAACCATTTACCACACAAGTTGATAGATTTGTGGTCATGCAAAGCTGGAACAGCATTAAAGCATTAAAGACTGCAAGCATCTGAAAAACATTAAAGTATTACATTAAAGACATGAGGTGTATGAAGCTATGATAATGTCAGATAACTCTATCTAGCAGTTCTTCTCCTTAGTTTCCTATCCAGACATCAGACGTGAAGGGCCATTCCACTGGATGTAGGAAGGCAGGTTTACTGTCATCCAATTTTGACTGTAACATTAGAAGAGTTCATGGGAGAAGAAAATGTGGTGTCACACAGCGGGTCATCTCCCAAGGCAAGAGTAATCAACCGGCAGATCACAGTGTGATGTCTGTTTAATAAATACAGACATAAGAGCTAAATTCTAGATTATTAAGTTTACTTTTATCTCACGGTTTAATGTCTGGTTGATTTTATTAGAAGATATAAATCTAAGAAAATGTTCTCAGTAACTGTTGACAGGAAAATGTTGATTAGTACAGTATGTGTATGTGTGTGTGTGTGTGTGTGTGTGTGTGTGTGTGTGTGTGTGTGTGTGTGTGTGTGTGTGTGTGTGTATGTGTGTGTGTGTGTGTGTGTGTGTGTGTGTGTCTGGCCATCAGTTTTTCCCTGCGGGTAATAAAGCACTCAGATGTTTATTGCAGGTTGGACAACAACTGTGGAATGAAACCATCCAGCAGCATTATAAGGATATCCAGTTGGAAGTATAAACAACTTGGCACCGTTTGAATAATTCAGGAATGGAGGAGAAAAGGGAGGCACATAAAAGCTTTTTTTTTTTATTATTATTGAGAATGAGAGAACAACCTTCAATTATAATCCCAGCTCTGTGTTTATCAGCATAAATAAATAAAAGTAAAAAATAAATAGGCTATTAAATACAGTATAAAACAACAGGCAAAAAGGAAGGAGTTTGCTCTTTGATGAACGATCTCTCAACATGTTTGGAAAGACAGCAAAAGTAGGAGACATTGCTTTGGAAAGTGATGGGAAAATAATCAGTTTGGTAATATGGTAAATTGTGAAATCATACAAAATGTTCAAAATGTAATTGCAACCAGTAAACCAGAAAAGCAAAACAAAAAAGAAATCCCTTTTCCAAAGATGGAGCTATCAACTACAACAGAAGCATAGATACATTTGACAGTAAAGTAAAAATTCAAGTAAGGTATACATCAGTAACACAATGATTTGCAGTCATCAAAGAAGAGCACTGGAGAAACCATCCACGATATGCTTCCCACTACACTGGGAAGTTGCTTCATTAAAAGAGATAGAAGCAAACTCCCACTAATGTTCCACAAACAGGCACTTTAAAATTTGTTTGAATGTCTGGAATGAGTTGAGCACTTAATTGTCGAAGCGTATAGTTTCATCCCGTCAACGTGTTACCTAAACCAACAGAAAAATAAATGTTTTTTTGTAAAGTTTCTACAAAACTAAATGACACATTTAAATTGCAAACCAAACTATTATTAAATATGAAATTATCTCAACCACAACAATCAATTTTTTTTTTCGGCCAATTTACATTTTAGCAAACTTCACCGTCTCCCTCTTCATCACTGCTGTGCTACAAACAGAGGTATTGCATTCTAATTTAAATTTATTTCATTCACACCATTTCTCACTTCGATACCATTTCTTTTTGTTCTGGATTTTGTGTGTTATCACTTTTTTCTTGCAATTCTGAGACAACCCAAGACAATGAGATTCTTGATCCAAGTGCTACATTATAAATTTTAATCCCAAAGTTTTTGGTAATTTCCTGAACGCGCAAGAAAAAGAAAAGAAAAATTTTAATCTGTACACACAGAGTACCTCATATATTTCCTTATTTCATACAACATCACTTCTATAATTATAACTTAATTTCTGCACGGAGCCAGTAGAAGGCCAGAAACAACACCAGGTCCAACTGTGTTTATATGCCTAAGCACCACCGTCTCTTTAACTTTGGGCCAACTCAAACTCATTTCAGCCCTCTCAACGCTCCACCCTCACGGGTCTAACAGGAAATGGTCCCAAGTGCCAATTAAAGGGAGATGCTGTGACATCAGCAGCAACCACAACCTGAGCCAGGGCTAGACTCCACTCCATACTCTCACACTTACTCTGCTTACATTGTTTGATACTGGATGCGACAAGGTCAGGGTGCAATTTTGTAAAGTTGAAGCCGTTCCCAGAACTGGCTTGATTATTGATTTTTATAAAGCAAGAATGTGAAATGAAGGAACAAATGCATGAGCAATGAATTGTATCTATACAAGACATGGATAATAAAAATAGATATCTAAATATACAGAGTCTACTTGATACATCTATTGTTGTATATTTGCTCAATTTCTGTGTGGATAAGATGAAGAAATCAAAAATGTACAGTAAGTCAGTCTGTATCAGTCGGCCCCAAATGATGGCATGGTTCTCTTGGTCCTGCCGATCCAAAGCCGTCCCTGCAGTTTTGCTCCAGCTCAGCTCAGAGTTCAAAGGGCTGCCTGCTTCAGTGCCAGAATTGAATTCCCTTCGTTGTCAGGATCACACTGCAAACACGCTCAGGGTGCTGGTCTGGTCCTTTAAACCCAAGATGCTGTAGGCAATTCTTTTCAAATGGCCAGGCAGCCTCACCCCGATGTTCTTAATATCCCTGTAAAAGAGAGAGACGTGACAGAATAAAAGAGGAGCTGCACATGGATTTACACTTTGGCCTTGTTGAAACCCTTTTCACACACACTTCCTAGTTCTCAAGCCTTAATAATCACTCACATGACAAAATGCCAGCCATTCATGTCTAGCTTGATCATAGAACCAGTGCAACAAGGTGGGGTGTGTTCCAAGTTAATAATCTACCACGGCTTAAATTTATCTTCAACATTAAAGGAGAATCCTTCACAAGCATCTGATGCAAACCTGCAAATGCCCTGCAACACAGCAGTCCAAAGCCAAAGCCCTAATTACAGCCTTAATTACTTAACAAGGATTCTCCCTGTTGACCATGAATCACTTGTCTGGCAAGCAGAGGGTGGGTCGTAAATGACTGCTGGTTTTCCGAGAGTGCTACCAGATGCCCTGAGATGGAAACATGGTGCCATGAAATCACACCATTCCATATGACAAATACTTCAAAAGGGTTTGTCGTCTGCTTTACAGTCTACCCATCTTCCAAAATCACAAGCAAGACCAACTGAGATACGTATACCACAGCTGGGGGGATTCCTTTTAGCTGGTCATGTGGTTAGGAAAAGCTCTGGCCCTCGTTATTGCTCTAAAACAACCTTCACTTAGCCTTTTTTCCAAAGGGTTGAGTTCATTTCATTAAATTGCCCCCTTCGCGCTCCTACACATCTGAGAAGATCCACTTGCCTTCAGATACCATGTGATAAGTTCAGGTGATACATTCTAAGCACACCTCTTCAATCTTTCTAGAAGTACAAATGTGCCGACTATGGGATTTCAAATCTCGTCCATCTATTTCAGTTCTTTAATCACCTCTCCTTGCGCCTGCTCCACAGACTATTCTCTCCTCTTCCTTCCCCCCTTTAATGTTGAAGAAGCCACAAAAGGCTTTTGCCCTAAACAGGCAAAAGTGCAGCTAGTGTGTGTGGGTGAAGGGCGGGATGAGAGAAAGAATGGAGACAGGAAAGAAGAATAAGGACTGCAGCGACCACAAGCCACCACCACCAAACTACCACAAATGAGCCCACTCCTTCTCCTTCCCTCCATTATTTTTTCCATCTCAAACATTTCTCAAGTTGTAACTGAGGTTGGAGATTATATTGTACACAAACTATTCCGCTGGTTGTTAAAAAGCAACATTTTTAGGAAAACAAATACATAAACTACTTGGTGGAAGTCTATAACAGACTTTATCTTGGAAAACCACTTCAGAGGAAAACCATTCAATGTGCAACTTGTTTGTTTTAATGCTTGATTCATTTATAATTTGACAACGAAATCAAAGAAATCATGTCCCACTTACTCGTTCTTCATCTGCAGGACCTGGTCCATGGTGACGACCCCAGCGCAGGTGAAGTTCTCACTGTACTGACTCATCTTGATTGACTCCAGCCAGTCAGACACCGACCGGAAGGGGGAACCATCCGAGCCGCTAGTGCTGGGCAGGCGTATGGATATGCTGCAAGCAAAGAACAGTAGATCCAAATCATAATAATCAACAAGCTTTACCCACAGCAAAGGCAGATGACTGAGGACTGTAATTACTGTTCTGGAAACTTGTTGATGATAAAAACCAGTTTAAGCAGTCAGAAGAGCCCATTAAGACATGAGCACTGCAGCCTTTTGTCCTTTCTTAACATTTCTGGTTTTAATGCGCCCTCACAAAAGGGAAAATATGCATTCATGCACACAATCAAATACAAAGCTTTAGTAATCCGCCGGCAGGAGTGTACACACATTTCTTTCATTAGCCTGGCAGGCAAGGTACGTGTCAGTATGTCCTTTTAATGGTTTAAGTAGAACATCTTAAAGCTATTCCCCTTTCTTTCCCAAACTACCCTAAACACCCAGCATCAATTTAACTTAAAGTAAATGGGGAACTGCTGCTTGAGCTGTTTTTAAATGTTTTGAAGCTGATCCAGGTCAAGTCTCCAGAACGTTGAGACAGGCAAAAGTCAAGTTTCAAGTCAGTCGAAACTGTTGTTTCTTTTTAGGCTCACAGAGCAATTAGAGGAGACCACATAATTTCGGGTGCATATTATCAGGGTTTTATGCTACATGAGTAAAAAACATCAACCAGATGGGAAACTGATAAGAGTACAAAAGGAGTGAGACTAAAAGGGAATTTATATTAGAAGTAGTTTTGGTCACAGGGATGTTTCAGTGAAAAATATGGAAAAATATGCATTTCAAGCCCTCAGTCTGGTATATAAATAGATCTTACCGTGGGTCAAAGTCCGCAATGGTCTTCAGAGAGTCCGGGCTCCGCAGCAGCTTGTCCAGCAGGCTGACAATGTCTCCAAAGCGTGGCCTCTTGGAGCGATCCTGGAGCCAGCACTGCAGCATCAGCTGATAAACGGCTGAAGGACAGTCCATCGGCGCCGGAAGCCTAAAAGCCTCATTGATGGCCTTCATCACCTACAAGAAGTTTTTCAGATGAATAATCAGATCTTCTCTCACTGGTAGGTTTCTTCAAATCTGTGTTGACATTTCTGAAATTATCGCTTAACATAAAAAAGCAACACTTACCTCATGGTTACTCATGTCCCAGTAAGGCCTTTCGCCAAAGGCCATGACCTCCCACATGACGATGCCAAAACTCCACACGTCGCTAGCTGAAGTGAACTTTCTGTATGCTATTGCTTCTGGGGCTGTCCAGCGAATGGGGATCTTGCCTCCCTGTTTATGAAAAAAAAGCTTCAGGTTAGAGACAAAAAAAGGACGTAAGAATCTTAAAACCAACGTTGCTGCCCCTTGACACCACGCTGCACCTTGCAATGACTGAGGCAAACATTTCAAAACTTACGCTTGTTGTGTACGTCCCCTCAGGGTCATCCTCCAGCACCCTGGACAGGCCGAAGTCTGATACTTTACACTCCAGGGTGTTGTTGACAAGGATGTTGCGGGCAGCTAGGTCACGGTGGACGTAGCTCATGTCAGAGAGGTACTTCATGCCAGCAGCAATGCCACGCAGCATGCCCACCAGCTGGAAGGAGGGAAATTCTCCATCGTGGTCCTGATGGGAGAAATATTAGCACAGATCAATTTTAGTGTGACCCAAACAAAATTAAACATAGACATGATAGTATAGTGCAAAATGAAAAAAAAAAGATATCAGGGCCCAGAAATATATCTAGATATAGAAGTTTTTCTGTTTGCAAATACTGTGTATCATCACTGTGTCAACGGTCATAGTAAAGACAGTTCCATCTACAAAAATGGTATGCGGTGGGCTTACCCTCAGGTATCTGTCCAGTGCTCCATTCTCCATGTATTCAGTCACAATCATAGCAGGCTTGACTGCAAGCACACAAATAAAGAATAAATTGCTTGCACAAACTGGTCAAAAACAGTCAAGATTGTGGGAAAAGTAGGAAAAAAAGTAGCAAAACTCACAAAAGTCCTTACATTTGGTGACCACCCCCTCCAGGCGAATGATGTTCTGGTGGGAAAACTGTCCCATGATGGAGGCCTCGCTTAGAAAGTCCTGCCTCTGTTTCTCTGTGTAGCCTGGCTTCAACGTCTTGATCGCCACTGCCACCTCTTTCCTTCCGGGCACCTTCAGAATACCACGGTACACCTCACCAAACTCCCCTGCAGGAAAACAACATCAATGGGACAATCAGTTTAGAAAAGGGATACCAGATGAATACCAGTTTGATAAGTTTTCTTGGGTTTCTGGCTGCAGTGGTTTGCTATGCAACACAGTGCAAGTAAGGAAGTCTCTGCGGCTGTTTAGCCTGAGGCTCTCTCACAGAGGTGTGTTCTGGGTGTTGAAAGAGAGCCTATGTTGTAAAAATGGTAGAGGATCTGTGGTGCAGAAGCATGAGAATCAGCTGTCACATGAGGAGAAAGGGGGGCCAAGGTCGTGGGAACTGAGGAGGGGGTGTATGTTGAAAAAGACTGCCGGTTCAAAGGGTTAAGGTGGTTGCACTTAAATAAACAATCATAAAAACTCTGGGCAGTGCTCTGATTTCCTTCCAAAATACTGCTTCTGCAACACTTTCTTTTATGTAATTGTTAATGTCAACTTCAGTCAAAACACATAGATCTCACAGCCAAGAGTTGGCACACAACAAAATGTCTCAACTTGTTGTGTGAGAACTCAGCCAGATGGATGTTAATCGCACTAAAGAACCACTGTCAGTCAGCCTGTTAAGATGTGGAAAATGCACAACATAAACAGCGAATTTGGGGATTGGGAAAATCTTTCAACATCTCGGAGTTAAGCCCCACAGCAGATTGTCTCAGCAGGGTTGTCACTCACCAGCTCCAATGACTTTCTGTTTGGTTATGTGGCTAGGGTGGATTTCAGTTGCAAACTTCATGACAGCTGTGTTGGGGTCCTCGTATGTATGTGGATCCACGTAGGTCTTCAGAGGCTTCAATTGCTCTGTGAAAAAAGAAAATTGTTAACAAATTGATAAAATAAATTGAATACAATGACATGAAGAGATGAGAGAGACTTTTCGTCTACCTGAGCTGGAGAAGTAGGTGTCCTCTGGTCCTTGTCTGGTGTGAGAGTTCCTTTTCCTGGATAAAAAGAAAAAAAACCCTCTGCAAATGAATATCCCACTTTCAAAGAACAAATGAACTTTTGTCTTTATACCATTTGCCTGCTTAATATCAGTAGCACATAGCAACCTTTGTTATCATTTTCAAGACGTTCTGAGGCTTTCAAAAGGATCCCAACACTAGTGCAATGCGTCCATTCATACAGAAGCGGCCCTTTGATAAAGGCTGATGATAGACTGTGTTTGCCAAGCCGATTTAAAGACTGAAAGACAGACAAGCAAGCAGGAGGGAGGTGGACAGACGGGCTACAGTCTGCTACAGTACAGGCCTAGGTCACCTTTACAAAGGGCATGCGGTCTGGTACAGAAAGAACCAAGCGCCTCTTATCACCAACAATGTACCACCCCGGACCAATTTCCTTTCAAAGGCCCCAACACTCAGTAGAATATAACCATTGAGCAATGACAAGGCGCATTCAACGCAAATTCTTCCCTAGTGAGTGCTGGGACACATATCCAGATAAAGAGAAAGAAAAAGTTGGCTAAAGGAAGAGAGAAAGAGAGAGGTGAGGACAGAGTGAATGCAAAGGCCATTTGGAGGCCCCACAAAGGAAAGGCAGAAGAATGAGAGAGGAAGCCAGTGAAGGAGGGTGCATGCTGACTGATCAACAGGACAGAAAGACAGGGAGAGCAACAGTGGGGGGGGGGGGCGGATACTGACCGTCTGCGTAGGAATAGGACTACGACCACAATGAACAACATGGCCGCTCCTCCAACTGCTGCGCCAAAGATGACTGCCGTGTTGTTTTGAGTAAGATGTTCTAGAAAAGTAAAGGAAACACACATCAAATGAATCCCATTCCTAAATAAAGCTTGTGAAACTTTTTCAATGGTGGTTCTCCTCTGTACCTTCGGGCAAGGTCTCGAACTGTTCCTCCATGCTAGAGCCTCCAGGGCTGCCATCGCTGCTGAGGGCCTGCACTCTGAACAGGTAGGCTGTGCCTGGGGCCAGATCGTTGATCTGTACAAAATTTTTCTCAAGTATGAGCACGATGTAGGTAGTGACATCCAGGTTATCATCCTGGGACACAGAAAAAGAAAGATCAGGGCAAAATTCAGGAAGAGAAAGACCGATGTTGGAGATGGAGGCCACAGATTAAATTGTAGCATTTAAGTTAGCGAGAAATTTAGACATTTATGGTAGCAAGTGGACTTTCCTGTCACCTGTCACAGTACTGTGATGTGTCCTTTCAGTTTTTGCACATGAAATTTATGTTTATCTCTTGAATGCGTGTATGTGTTATTTCAATTAAATATCTTAGAAGTAGTTTTAAAACATATACAGTGATAAATTCTTGAATTCAAAAAGAATCCTTCTTTAATCTTTAATTTAAACATATAGCAGGAGAATAACCAAGAGTGACCCACCTTCTTGCGGTAGGTAAGTTCATAGCGTATGGGCCGGGCTTGAACCAGTGGTCGGGGGGATATATCCCAGGAAAGGGACAAGCTGATGGAGGTCCTCTCAACCAGTCGCATCAAGGTAATCTTGGGGGGATCTGTGGACAGAGGGTATAGAATACTTCAGTACCTTTGGGACATGAAAACCTCATTTCATTTCACCCCTGCAGCATGATTGCAGCACAGATAGCATCACTCCACTGCCTCATATCAGCAGCTCTCACCTGTGTAGTGTAGAGATGTAGTCAGAGCACTGGTGGATGGTGGTCTATTAGCCCTAGGCGTTGCCTTACTAGCAAACAGCGACACACCGCTATGTGCCTCCACAGTGAAGGTGTAGTTGAGGTGAGCGTCCAGTTCGCTCACTGAAACCTTGGTGTCAGTCAGGCCCGTGCTTGCTGGCTCATAGCGGATTTTCTCTCCGCATGTCTGGCACACAATGCCCTCGCAGCGCTGACATTCAATGCTGTAGGTGATGTCGGCTCGACCTCCGGTGTCTTTAGGCGGGCTCCAAGAGAGGAGGAGTTTTCCGGCAGAGAGCTGGGTGGTGGTGGCCACAAGGTCTTGTGGGGCAGAGGGGGGGCCTGTTGAAAACAAGGACATGGGATGTTAGGTAGAAACAGAGAAGAAGAGAACCATGAGAAGCAAAATGCGGGGGACTGTTTTCAGACATGACAGTAACATTAGAAAGTCGAGAGCACTGTTTTGAATTTTAACGGATGTCATAAAAATCAAGATTATAATTCCCAATCTGAGACTCAAACTCACACCTCCATTCTGAGATCAGAAACCATGGTCCTTAAACCACACACTACTTTGTGCAGGAAAAACAAGTGCAACAAGAAAATTCAAAATTTCAATTTATTTTTTTACTTTCTGAGCTCACACTAGGAAAGTGACAGCTAATATTTCAAAATGTACTTATTGCTAGGTTCTCATTAGAGAAAAAGGGGACTCGTTACCTGAGCAGGGTCCAGTAGGGGGGTCAGTAGGGGCCCGGTAGAAGTCATTCATGCAGGGACAAAACAAAGCCCCGGAGTCCAGCCTCTGGGTGTTAGCAGGACATGGCTCACACTTGTCACCAAATGCTGCAGCTTTGAAGAAGCCAGGTTGACATTCTGCAAACCCAAAGACATTTGCATGAGCAGCTGTACAAGGACAATAGCGACTTCAGGCAACATCATACAACACAGTGCATAGCCAGTTCCTCCAGATCATTCAAGTCTTGTTGAAAGATCATTAACGCTGTGAACTTCTCACCTTTCATGCAACACAGCAAAGTAGAGTGGACATGTTATTATGTCATGGCTAAAGGTTGGATTTGGACAAGTGGAAGAGATATGAGAGGGATTACAAAGGCAAGGCTCTGCACTCTACTCTGTTCTCTACTCTACTCATTCAAAAACATCAGCTAAGACGCTTCTCGCATGAGCCCAACCCTGAAACAAAAATGCAGAGTTCCTGCTTAGCCGGCACTCCTACTCTTTACTGTTTCAACCACCCAACCCCCCTCTGATGTTGCTTTCTTAAGGTCTCTTTCTTACTATCTCTCTCTCAACAAACATAACAAGTCAACCCACATTCCATGACAGTAAGTCAGACAGATTAAAAGGAAACAAAAATCAGGAAAGCTACAAGAAATAAAAGTAAAGCCGCCCAAAAAAGAGCCTCCGTTTGTGCTTCACAGTCAATTATAATTTTTCTTTCAGAAAGCCACATGCAGACTTTTGAAACTGTATCGTCTAGATAAGATGACACCTAATTTCACACATCCAACTCAGAATAAAGAAATACAGGTAGAGGAACCAGCTGTGCGTAGCAGTGGTGAAATATGAACTTAATATGGTGTGAAATTTTTGAGAGAGCGCGCCATAAAGGCGAGTGAAAACGAGAAAGCCCCCCCTTTAACTCTGCAAGAGCATTCCAACGGCTGCTGCTCACTCCTCACACCATCACACATTCATCCATACACACACACACACACACACACACACACACACACACGTCCATGTATGCATTGCACACATCCACCCACTCCCATATGTATGCACAAAATACATGTACATGTATGGAAAGCACACTCGTGGACACATGGGTAAATCTGACATCAGAAGGGGGATTACAATATGTTCGCTGCCTGTCACCTGTTCATGTCCCTCTGCCAAGGCAATTCAGCCACACACACACACACACACACACACACACACACACACGTATGTATATGTGTGTGTATGCTATATGTATTTATACACATGTATAATATACACAGACATTTCCTTCCATCCTTCCTTCCTTCCAAGTCATTTGCCTGGAGCATTTTAAATAGCCCATGAGAGTCTTAAGATGTTGACAATGCAAATGACAGTGAAGATTCAGGCCAAAAGGACTCCAGAGGAGAAAGAAGCAGGAGGGAAAAGAAAGAAAGACTGGCAATGAGAAATGGAAAAGAGTATGGCAAGAGAGAGCAATCAGACAAGGTAAAAAGAGTACATGATAGCCAAATGAAATGAAGCATGTGCGAGAGATTAAAGTTCACACCGGTGACCGGAGGGAAGCAATGAAACATTAGGTCAAAGGCAAACACACAGTTTGGATGTCAGATTCCAACACGGGCAAGTAGAAAAGCAAAACCAAGGACAAAGACAATATCAGATTCACTCAGAGATACTGTCTCAGTCTACGACTGCTTTTCACTGCGGTTCACTTGTATGAAGTTCATTTGGAAGCCACAAGTGACCACACACAAAACAGAAAGCAAACGGCTCCCGCTCCATTTAAGTCATATCAAGGGGATTAACTTGATTGACCATGAATTTCTTCTCGACTCCATTCAGCTTTTCTATCATTGCGGTTTATCAAGTTGAGGCAGAGCTGCTGTGAAGAGGTGTGTATTGACTGGAGAACTGGCAACAACGGTGGAAAGAAACATCGCAGCATGAGAAGAATTTGTAAGTTTGTCCAATGGGCTTGCATGTTACTCTACCCTTCCCTCAAGACAGCATCGCCTCTCTGTCTTGGCCAGCTGTTTCTCTAACAGCCACTGCTACTCATTAACGCGAATGAGGTCGGGCTGAAGAGAGGAGCTATGAAGGAACAGAAGGCTCAAGAAAGAAAGAGAGGTATACTGTATCCTGCTGAGGACTGAAGAAAATAGGGGGGAAAGAAAACCGACAGGCCAGGGCGAACTCTTCCATTGAGAAGGGGGAACAGCTGCTGTCTCAAACCCAAATTCATACCCCTACCTCTCCTCCTCGTAATCCCCAAATTCCTTCCTCCCCTCCTTTCTCTCCTCCCAGTCCTCACTAAAAAGGCTCCAAGCTAACCCATTAACATTGCTATTCACCACTGACCAGCAGGCAAGGAGAATACCATGCCATTCAAGTGCTGAAAGAGAAAACACACACACACACACACACACACAAGCATTGCAGATGGGAATAGCTGAAATGCCACATGGCAACTGAATAGAGGAGGACTAGCCTCTTTTTGGCGCTACAGTGCAGGCTGCAATGCATTTTGGTCAGGTCTGCGAAGATGATGGCCTTACACTGTGAGCCGCCTCTATAATCATGATGCATTCCAGTGCACACCACCCAACAGGAGGCCTGTAGCAGAGCGCCTTCGCTGCAGCTTCGGTTTCAGCCCAGTTCTCCAGTGAAAAGGTTAATGAGTTTGTGTATCTTTCACACATGAGTCACAGTGACAGTAAATTAAACTAGTGGACTCTCTGCGGAGGTATTTAACAAGAGGATTCCTCGACAATAGAGCAAAGTCCGGTGTAAGGAAACTTCTTGGTTCCATGGAGAAGGTGGAGGATTGTTGCTGGACACAACAGGAAGCAGGAAGTGTGAGGCTGATGCAGCCTTCCTTCCTAAAGCAGCCAATCAAAGCATGGAAACACAGGGAAGCGTGACCAAATGAAGAACTTGTGGTGAGACTACCAGAGTACTGAGAAAGAATAATAACAACTGAAAAGGAAGCCAAAATGTGTTGACCCGACATGAACGCGGGCACTAAACCCAAGGGGGGGCTCCTGAGATGAACGCTTTCTCTCTCATAAACAAAAGTCTCTCAGCCTCTTCTGAGTTGAAACATCTGACAAACGGCCATTTTTTCCCTCCCTATTTCTTGAGAGCAAAGACCTGTTTGTCATTTGAGAGGCCTTGTGCGCCTTGAGTGGTTCTGTGTTTGTTTATTGATAGTGAGTACAGGGCCCTGTTACATTCTGGGAGCCTGAGTGGCATTAGAGTGGGAGCCCCCGAGGGCCCCCCCGGTTTGTCGGCAGAAGTTAAGATGGATGAGATGGCGACAGTGATGAATGCATGGCCGGATAGATGGATGAATGGGTAACATGGTGGCTTGACAACAGAAATCACCCTCAGGACTGCAGAAGTAAGTGGTAGGGGGCCCCCGCACAATTGAGTCCGGCGCTGGGCTTTTAAAAGGCAGAAAGGTCATGTCTGCCTCGGGGTAGTTGTGAGTTAAACTGTGCATGGCTTACAGGGAGTCAGTGGCCAAGTAAAACAAACACATGCCTCCTCGCAGTGAGGAGGAGGGATAAGAGTTGCAGCAGCAGACGGTGGCACGTCTCATGAGAAAAGAGGTTAAATCCAGAAGTATGGCCACTGAACAAAAAAAACATCTTGGAGAAATAAATCCATAAGAAATAAACACAATGTCAAGATCTTTATCAGGGCAGCTCCCCAAATATATCTGGAGGCATGTGAGTCCTCGCTTGGTCTGTGCCCTCATCTACTTCACGTCTCCTCCCCACCCCCCGATTTTCATTCCAGAGTTGGTCAGACCCGTGATTGCAATATGTCATGTCATTTTGTTTGTATGCTGGGTGACAACATGTCATTAGCATTTTGGGGGAGTCGGGTTGTGGTGGAACAATGGAGGCCTCTGATGGGGGATGTGAGCCGGTAACATGAGGCAGGGGTCACTGAGGTAGATGGGGGGCGGGGGGCAGTAAAGGTGTAGGGGCTGATGGAAGTGTGTGCACGTGTGCGGGAGGGGGCATTAGTCAAAAGGATTAACTGACCAATGGAGCAGCTGTAAGGGCATTACATCTGTTTTACAATTGCACTCAGGCTTTCATCTGGGGGTTGTTAACAAACACAATAAATTCCCTGATCCCCTTTCTCCTCTCACTCCTTCTGTCCACTCAGGCTCACTGACAGAAGGAGGGTTAGAGGGAGTGAAAAGTGGAGTCAAGGAGGCACAAAACAAATTCAACATGGTCTAAAGTAAAGCAGATACTTTATAATCCTGGCTGACCATAAAGTCCCAAACAGCTTCCAGAGGCCAGCTAGACCACAGTCATGGTCATTTGGCCACTTTTCTCCATGTCGCTGGTCAAATTCAGACAGCCAGGTGGCAAACACAACACCATTTCACTACACCACGCTCAGCCAACAGGTCACACACTGGATGCCGACAACTGTCTGCTTCCTGGTTAGGGGAACGGGCCAAAGTTGGACCAAATGCACCAATAAACAAAATGACTTATCAGGCAGGACAACAAAATAGAAAGTGGCTGAGCGAGGCCGCTGAGTGCGGAGCGACAATGGAAAGCCCTGAGCCAACGGGTCGGGGAGTCACCAAGGGATTAGGTGACCTCCGGTTTCCGCCACGGGCTCGTCCTGTTAGCAGTGAAGGGTGGGTGGGTGGTGTGGTGTGTTGTGCTGGGGGAGGGGGGGTGACTGACTGACATGGTGGAAGGAAAGTGCTGACCTCACACACCAGCAGTACAATACAGTGTGCTTCACATTGCTCTGGACTCCCCCCACCATAACACACACACAGGCTCAGGAATGTCACCAGGAGGAAATATGTCCCAACTTCCCCACTATAACCAAACACACACACTAAAAAGCCAAGAATTGCAGCAACTAAGTTGTTTGACTAATGGCAGACATTTAGAAACTAAATTAGGAGACATTTAAACACAATAATTGGTTGATAAAAAACAAAATAGTCACAGTTTGCTTAAAACCTGAAGTAACATCTCTGCCTCTTTTTACTCATTGTCTTAGTTATTAAGATATCAGTAACATCTAGTAATTGGTACGAGGCCAAACCAGAGCTGAAATATTTATTATTGGAAAAAACTTGAAATGAATGTGTATCTGCTGGATGTGTAAATGAGCTAACTTTACTGTTGTGTTGTAGTGTGCGTGTCAAGTAGCCAAGTAATTTTTTAATATCTGTGCGCAGTGCCTCAAAAGTTAACATATCTGATATAATGCTCCACCTTCACAGTGACGACACTTTTTAATCCACAACAGTACGATTTGCTCCAATCCACATTAAAGAGTGATAGGGGCCACCAGATCTCCTCTTTGCTACATTTCCTGTCATCTTATTCGCAGTAATAGCCAGTGTTCTGTTCACTCCAAACATGGCCCAACAAGACGGTGCATGACACCACTTGAAAGTGCCTTCAGAGTCCCCCCATTATCTAACCAACTCCTGAAGTTCAGCCCACTAGGCAGACGTTACCTTGGCACAAGATCTGAGCAATCCACAAATTCAAAGTAATCACGGTGGCTTTTGAGAGCTGGGGAAGAAAAAAAAGAGGCTATATCCAGACTGCGCATCTAAATGAGCATCGTTCTCCGATAAGTCGTTGACTTGTGACTTTTTATTTATTTCTGACTGGCTACAGGGAACAAGAGCCAAGGGAATTCAGCAGAGCAGAAAATTTCAGTGTGAGGATTATCCTGCATGGAATGAGATGATATCACTATGTGACACCACCGTAAGCCTAGTAAATAAAATCCCTGAGATCCTGAGGTGTGGTGCTGTGTTTCCTTTGTATTCTCTCCATCAGATAAACTGAAATTGCACAAGACTTCGGTCTTAAAATATTTTGGGTGATTATGATAAACCAGTTGGCTCCCGGCACGAACAGTTTTAAAGACTATTGGCCATGAAATGCTTTCTGTAGGATGTGTGTCCAAGTGAACAATCAGCATTCCAAATCCTAATCTTAAAGTTCACCAATGAAAACAAAAACTGACAGTTAAAGTTTACATTTCACCTTCACTAAATGTTTATATCTTAAATACTATGTGAACAGGGCCAGTTGTTTTTCTCTCCCTCCACTAAAAATTCTCTGATTGGCAGCATTGTTCAATTGTAGCCTCTATTTATCTTTATAAGTCAGTCATGGAGAAATGTATACCAGTGAGAATGAGATCTGTGCACAGGCTAAACAGTCTCCTCAGGCCCGTGTGAAACGGGATGTTTAAACTATATTGGTGTCATTTTCATGACCTGCACAACAGCCAAAAATAACAGTTGCTCTGTGATTTCACACACAAGTACACAACACACGAAAGAAAAATGTTTTGTTTGTCAGTTTGTTATACTTTTGTGCAACAGTGTACGTCTCAGTAAATCACATTAAGAACTGTAAAATGATGTTGGGTTTTATGTGTTGAGATAAGAATCTGTCAAATAAATAGGACACGGGAGGCAGAAGAATGAGGCTAAAATAGAGATAATCTTCAGGGACAGGCAGGATGCGGGGAGAGAGGTAGAGGACGGCAAAAAATGACACAAAGGCAAAAAAGCACATAGAGCTAGTAGTTACTTCACTTAAAAGCACAAACACACCCAAGTCAATTACTACCCATACAAATCACTCACCACAGCACGTAGTCACACAACTACAACTTAGTCACCAACTGCTGCTGAGGATGAGTTTGGAGACAGACAGAAAAGGGAAGGAGGGGAAAAAGAGAAAATGGTTACTGGAACCGCTTTGGCGAGAGGAATAATAACTTTACTGGAACTCAGTGGACAGTTGTTCCACCAAGACGCCATTTACACCAAAACTGCCCTCAGCAGTCCAAATATTCCACATTGTGTCTTGTGGAAACCATGATGTGGGATTAAGCCTTATTTGTTGAGACTTTAGTACGTCTGATGAGGTGTGGACCTGGACAATTAAACACAATCCTGAGGACCAGCCGGGCAGCCCATGGTCCTTTGTGGGGTGACACACGGTATGCTGTTCTATTGTGACAGGGAGGATTATGGGTAAGGAAGGGCGTGATAGGCAACGGAGGAAAACTGTGTCAGTGTAAACAGTGAGTCAAATGTAGAAACCCACAGTGCTGCTGTCAATTTAAAAGCCAACCACTTAATTGCAAAAAAAGGTTTTGACAAAAAGACTTTTTCCCCCCAGAATTAAAAAGAAAGTGTTTATTTTTCTCACTAAGGAGACTGAAATCACGGCATCCTGATCTAAAACAGGTGCCAAGTCAGTCCACACACTGGAAGCTTCAGTCATGAAAAATGACTAGTACTGTGCTTACAGTGAGTATAGTTTTGAGTCATTCTGCATAATAATTTACTGCTAATAATCTTTCACCAAGATAAACTTTTGAATGCAGGACTTTTACAAGTAATGAGTATTTTTACATGTTACTTAAGTAAAAGATTTGACTACTTCTTTCACCAGTTAAAAATGTTTTATTCTCGATGCAATATTTTGTTTCTATAGGCCTATTTGTTTTAGTACTGCATAAGCTGGTAAAGCCGTAAGAGAGAGTATGAGAGACAAAAATCAAATACACACCATAAAGAGTATAGACAAGAAAGACACCAGGCCTTCATCAGTCTTGTGAGGATTGTGGTAATAAGCATAAATCCTGAGAGCAGCTCACACTGTGCTTACTCTATTTCCGATTCATGTATAATTGCCGCTTATGTATTTTGAGACCCAAAGTAATTCGCTTTAATTGTATTCTGTAATGCCTTCATAAAAAAAAACAAAAGCCTGTTTTGTGCCTCCCTACTGCTGACTGATATGATTTACAACCGGTTCATAAAAGCTTTTACAATTGTTGCTTTAAACACTCTGGTAGGTCTCTGCAGCACAGGAAGTGCTGTATTTTATCTCTAGTTTGTTTGTCCAAAAGAAGTACTCTTTAACTAACTTTTACTTTAGCAATGACGGCCACCAAGAGAAGAGCACCACACGGCACAGACAGAGACTTCAACAGGCAGTTTAAGGAAAAAAAGATCCTAGAAGCACAGTTTGACGGACGAGTGATCTCAAAGCCAAAAACACCACAGTGGTAGGGGCTGATGAGGAGACGGAGACAAAAACCAGATAGAGTCACAGATTTCTACTTTAACAGGTCCCACGGGGTTGTAGAGTCATAAAACTGAGTGAACACATCGGTGAACATGGAAACTTTTAACCTTAAGTAAGAAAAAAACACCACAATTGAAGTTTTGTGGTTTCTCCCCGAACAGCACGCAGCACAGGAAAGAAGTAGGGAGAATGATTAACTGTGTGTCTGTATGAGATTCCACTTAAAGCCCTTCAAACCATTCATCTTGGACTCGCACTGAAGGCCTATGATTCATTTCCAGCTTCATCTATAACTGCCCTCATGCGTCTTCCAATCTCTAATTTGACTTCATCTCAGTAGTTTTGGGGGGTTTTCTTTGTTTAGTCATTTTTATGTGAGGGCTTGACCCGGAGCTGCTCTTCCTCCCCTGGGAATTCCACAGGTCCCAAGTACTGTTGGGAGGCTCCTGCTCGGCAAACTGATCAGGAATGTACCAAGCAAGGGGGAAAGGAGGTGGAGGTGGGTTCCTCCGGCCTCGCAGGGAAACACAGCGCTTCATTGTTCTCCTACCTTTACATTCCATTCCTCACCTCTCTCTGTTTTAAAATCACCCCCCCCACACACACACACACACACACTAAACACAACCTCTGTCACATTTGTATAACTTTTCTTTCATTCCTCTCTGCCTCTCCTCGTCCTCTCTAATCATCTTACCTGGCACTTTCCCGCAGCTAAAAATGATGTACTGACAGAAAACTTCATCGCTTTTAGCGGTTTGTTGCCAATTGGATAGAAACGAAATGAGAAAGCAAATCTATTGTAGGCAGGATGCATGTGGATTTACAACTAGTTCAGAGTGTGTTCCAGAGTGTATTTAAAGGTAACTGCGTTTGCGTGTTTCAGATCATGCATCTATGGGTGTGCGTGTCTAGGTGTGTGTGTGTGTGTGTGTGTGTGTGTGTGTGTGTGTGCACAAACAAGTTCCACAAAAAGCAGCGGAGGAGGAGTACTTAGGGCTGATGGGAGTCTTAAGGTGTTCTGTCATGGAGCAGATCTCAACAGGCCCTTGCATGCCAGCATGTGTTGTATGTTCACATACACTGCAGGAGCTACACAATACACCCCAAAGCTGAGGATCAGTAAATTCAAGAAAACAGAGAGGGAAGAGTGAGAGATGGATGCAGTGACAGACTGGGGAACATGTAGTCGGCATGTCCGCTCACAGGAGGTGGGCCTCTGTTTTCTGTGATGCTTGGGATGAACAAAGTCAGTGAGGCTCATGAGTTTCATCCTGTCTCCTCCCTGCTGTCACCCTCCACCACCCTTGAAGATGCTAATCCATCACAGTACAGTAGCTCTCTGGCTTCTTTGATCACTTTCAGTCACCCTGACAGCCCTTCCCACAACAACAAAAGCCTTCTTTGCAGGACTTAAAACGCAACTACAGAGTCAAAGGACTGATATATGATTGGACTACGTAGCACGCCCATTAAAAGATAAGAGAACAGATGATACTGAGGGAGCAGGAAATCACCTGATGCAACGGGCATGTAAGTTATGAACAATGAGAAGTGTAGTGAAAGGTGAAGCTTTTGAGCATGACTTCAACATTCATTAAACAACTTTTTAATTAGGAGAAATTTATTTCAGAACAAAATGGTAAAGTGTTCATTTAGGTTTTAAAACCAGCAAATGCAACCTGATTGTGAGTTCTTAACACCTTCAGATTGACTTTTCTCACTGCCCAATTTAAGCGTTGATGACACATGAGGCACAAGCAAGTGATCAAGACTTGTACATAGCATTCCACAGAACTGTACATCTTCAAATCATAGAAGAAACTCAAAAGCACATTTCCTAATTTTATAGGTATTGGTTCAAGGTCAGGGATGATGCCGGGGCATGTACAAGTAGGCCTAAGCATTCTTTCCATTGCAGTGGAGCAATGTGCCAAAGGGAGAATTCCATTGAACAATGATAATAACACCTTTGATAAATATCCACAGTCTGCCATATGGGCTTGTTTTATAACCTACAGCAATTGAAATAAAGGTAAAAAAAAAAACACATTCTCATGGGAACTGCTTCCAGGATTTACATCCAGACAGGGCCAAGTGCCTGGGAGCACAAAGACCTTTACAAATACCAAAGCTTCAAGAGAACGCCCTTACCTTGACATGTGTCTTCAACTTCTTCATAGCCTGGTTTGCACTGGCACTGTCCAACGGGTACCACCCACTCGCCATCCACAGTGCAGTAAATGCGAGGCAACTCCTCACTGATGGCGTTCTCCACGCACACCCCACTCACTTCCCTCAGCGCTTGGTTCTCACCTCCTGCTATGGTTTCAGGGAACAACGCAAGGCTCTTCACTGTGGCCGGGCAAGTTTTGTAGTAGACCCTGACGGAGAGAAGTGCGACGCAGGCTCCAATGTCCTGAAAGGCCAAGTAGAAGCCTTTTCGAGACAAGTTCTCCACCACTCGCGTCTCAGTGTTGATACGCAGTTCATTTTTGCTGGTGATCTCATCAGGCGCTATGGTGGTCACTTTCTTAAACTGGCCCTTGCGGAAGGTAGTGCCCACGTCTGCGTCCGACTCAGACGTGAACAGGTTGAAGGTTTCCTTGCAGGTCAGCGAGGTGCCACCAAAAGAGTTGCAGTCGCGTACAATAAACTGTAGTTCAACAAAAACCCGCGAAGCTGCTGGACGCCGCTGGATGAAGGTGGTGCGCAGCCAGTTGTCCTGCTCACGTTCCCCAACATTGCAGACAGAGTAGGTGTAGAACTGAGAGCCGTTCAGGGTCCTCTGGACAACCTCCCACTGAAACAAAATCAAACAAACCAAGAAGGTTAGAGGTACGAACACTGATCCCTGAAGAGTCCATCAGCACACTGGGTTGACTTCACATTAGGGTTCAACAACGGTAATCTGAACCTGGAAACAAGAACAGTCTGTGTGTAGGGAAACCCATGGCTCGCTAATTAATCCCTTGAATGTTTAGCTTTCATAGCAGTAGGCCTAATACCTAATACCTTTCTGCAACATGGAGAACTCCACTTTATGAGCCTTTACAGCATATCAATGCAGCGAACCTCAAAAACTTTGAGTGACAAACCATTTCTGACATAGCAGAGATACCAAATAATTTCCAGTTCAGTCTTTCATAGGCTGTTGGCATTGGCATCCGCCCGAAATAGCAGTTCACATATTAAATGCTGCCACAAATATTTTTGAAAAAACTGATGGCATGTTTTAATGCAACCTTGGCCGTTGAGGAGCAACTTGCCCCCAATGGGGCAAAGGCTGTGGTTTGCTCTCTGCATGTAGTCACTGTGCTGTTAATTAAAGGAATGTGCTATGTTGGCTGACTGTGTGGCTCTGGTTGTAAACTTGATGAACAGTAGAACCAACACCTTTATTAAACAGCTGGAGACTGTTTTTTTGTTTTTATAAGAGGGCTTTCAAACTTAAAATAATAATTATCATAAGTGATGGTAGTTACATGGGAAAGAGTGCACAATAAAAAAAAATGTTTCCAACAAACCTCGAAAAAATAAAAACACCATCTGATGCTTATTAGTGCAAAAAGTGAAACTTAAGTGTTGAAGTGATTATTTAAGCAATGAAACCTCTCTTAGAAGAAGTTGGGTGAGCCACTGAACAGCACGCCTGCACATGCCTTTGAGTCATCAGCACATGAAATGAGGCTATTTACAGTGAATTTGCATGAGCCTGACTGGTCAATTACTTTGAAACCGCAATGTGGAAGAAGGCACACATATACTGTATACTAAACGTGTACTGGCACAAAGATAACCACAGCATTTTGGTGTAATAATGTAGCTATTGTCTAGACGCATCTCTAAATGTAGACATTTTACCCTGGTTTAAGCAAAAGGTGACTCTGACTGATTGGCTCCATGTGAAAGCCCTCCCCCTCTAAAAACGGGTACCATATGCTGCAAACTTTAAAAGTTAATTGCTCTCTAACATACAATTCTGAAGCTGAAGCCTTGAAACCGCAAGAAGCCACAAGTATTCCCAGTTCAGAGCTAGCAGCTATTCTGTCTGCCTAAGCTTTGGTGTAGCCCAGACATGCTCTGCAGGCAACTCCTGATAGGATCCTACAACTCCCTCTCATGTCCATACTCAAGCAATTATTAGGCTCTAACTGCCAGATTTTATAGAAACCTGACATGTACACACATGAGGCCCAGTGAACAACTAACCTCAAGTCAAATGGTCAAATATTTTGCACCGGAGGCTCTCGATTCAGACGGGCCCTTTCTGTGCATTTCTCTACGCAAATTTATCCTAAGGCAAATTCCGAGTGGAAACGTGGGAGTTGGAGGAGAAGCAGGAGCAATACTCACCCCAGGCTTGTCTCCCTGATCTAAGGGCCATGTCAACCAGCCCAGTTCACCTCCTGTTGCCTTCATATCCAAAAGCACCTCTGTAAAGACACGAGAACAACTTCAGTACATCACAAAAAAAACTTTAAACTCATCAGAAAAGACTCGTTTTGACTTGGAATTGATGGACATCATCTGACCCAGGTATATTTCTTAGAAAAACATTTGTAAGATTCTTGCAAATGGAAAAACACTTACAAATGACGCTGATTTTGAATTTGCTGCATAACTACCAATCTCATTCAACAAAACCAACACCTTTAGTCAAAAACTCTAACATTAATACTCAAATGAGTAAAGTTTTACTGGCCACATGTAGCATTTTACTTAGCAGTACCAAGAAATACACTTTGATATACTTATTACAAACTTACAAACTTATATACTTGTTCTTTATATACTTGAAACACTAATAGGTAAAATGCACTATGCACAATTTAAAAAAAAAACAGTTTACAAAAGATCACAATGTGATTTATATATCTCAGAAAGGAACTGTACCAACAAACTATCTCCAGAATTCACCTGCTGGAGTAAGTTTAGAGCAGCGCACATGCAGGCTACGCTCTCTGCTCAATTGGTTCCAAGTTATTACACAACTACATGAGAAACAGTTTTTAACTATTAAATCGTTTACATAAAATAAAACTCAATGTCACCAAATTAAGAAAGTGTGTTTCCTAGTTATAATTCTTTAGAGGAGGCTCATCGCATGGTACGCGTGCTTCCCTTCAATAAACTTAAAATAAAATAAGATGATCAATTTTAGGGAAATCTGTTGTTGTTTTTTTTAACACTCACCTTCCTTAGTCTGTAATGTAATCAGTATACCGTTAATGAGTACATAAGAAAATAATAAGGGTCTGACTCCACGAAAGAAATCCATTTGGCAAACTTTTCCTTCCTCTGTCTCCGCTCCTGGGCTTGGCTGGGACTCTGCTCTGAGAGGTGAGCGCTGCTCTCTGCAGCTCATTCACAAACGGCCACAGCGTCACAGACTCCGCCTGCTGGAATGCATGCGCGAGCGTGTGTGTGTGTGTGTGTGTGTGTGTGTGTGTGTGCGTGCGTGCGTGCGTGCGTGTGTGTGTGTGTGTGTGCTTGGTGTGCTTTGGGGTGGGGCTGGGGGGAGGGGGGTTACATGAGAAAGTTTTGCAACTTTCAGGGACTGTCAGACATTTCAGAATTTGCTGCACATAGGAAAGGCAAGTGAACAAGTCCTAAAAGTTGACATTTTAAATTTGAAAAACTGTAGGCTACTATCGTTATATCTAATGCAAGTCCAAACTGTCCAAACACTGCTATGTGTGGAATTTCTAGGGACAAATTGTAATGACAACTGATAGACAAGATAAAATATATACATGCCTATCTGCATTATTACAATATGGTAAATTATGGACCTGCAAATCAACACGTGTCCTTTGTTCCATATGGAATTGATATACACAACAACTTATTATATGGGTTCACTGAAGCAAAGTCTAAAAAGAAGTAGTGGAAGAAGTATTCAGATCTTTTACTTAAGTTAAAGTAGCAATTCAACAGTGTAAAAATATGACAAGTGCTGTGAGTTTTTATTATTATGCTTGCATTTATGTATGAGTAGCATTTTGAAGTAGTAACATAGATGGTGAAGGGGGAGCTGATAGTCAGTAACTTTATATATTGTCAGATAGTTTAATTTGCAGCAATGCAACAAATTGTATGTAATGACAAAAGTGACATACAGTGGAAATACTCAAGTAAAGTACAAGTAGGCCTGTGTTACTTACTTTCCACCACTGATAACAAGTGCTGTACTTTGTCATTGCTTATCTAGGTGAACTGGTGCCGACTTCCATGGTGGCCTGAGATACTGAAATAAGGGAGAGGAAATGGTAATAGATGTAATGAATAAATAGTTACATGAATGTTCGTGGATCCTAGAGAACATGTGTAGTTATAGCCACTTGTTGAAACCACCAATGAATCAGTCGATCGATAGAAAAGTGATTGAATTTTCATAATCAATTAATTGTTTAATTTATTTATCGAGCCAAAATGTCAAACGTTTGTTGATTCAAGTTTTTGAGATATGAGGATTTGCTGCTTTTGTCTCATTTTATATCACCTCAAAGGAAGACAAGCAATTCGAAGGCTTCATATTTGGTGATATTTGTCACCATCTTGTGAAAAAAATGAAATCATTTTAAAAACAATTACTAACTTACTAATTCACAATTAATTAAATAGTAATTAATAAGGAAAATAATCTTTAAATGCAGCTTTAATTTGCACTATATTGTCTTCCTAACTTTCAAGTACTGACTTGTCAGCCTCCCTCCTTGAAGTAGAGTTTACAGGGGGCACTTGAAGGCACCATAACGCTGGTTACAGTTTGCTTGGCTGACTATCTAGCAGGCTGCAGGACAACAGAATCATTTACATGGAGGTGTTGATTTAGAATTGTTTGCCACGTTGAATGGGCCTGAGGAGCGGAAAGCAGGAGCCGCTTTACTTGACATCCCTTTGTTCTGATCATCCCCACATACAGAGGTAAAATTGTTTTGACAGGCGGAGAGAGATGTATTCATATAAGCATAATAGCAACTCTGAACACCAGAATTCACAGTACAGCTGGCCTACTGATAGCCCATCATAATTTATGGGAAATATCCCAAATATGTTGCACCCTGCCAACCCTGTAGATAGACAGTGGTCAAGTTATGAACAAAAAAAATTTAATCTGGTTTCTCAGTCTCAGGAGGGTATGTGGGAGTGGGAGTGGGAGTAACCAGTATGAATATGGGGAATTAAGAAAAGTCCTTTACCTAGCAACTGGTGCAGAGTGGAATTCACTGTCAAGCTTTATCTGACTTACTTTCATTGTTTGTTGCCCAGTGTTACTATGGCAAAGTGTTGAGCAACGGCTATGGAAACGATAAGGAGGACATATTGCTTTTCAATCCTTCCCCTGACCCTTTATATGACTGAATACAGCACTCTAGCCAGAGGGTTGTACCTGATTCCTAAGAGTTTATTCCCAGTGGTGTTTACCTTTGAGCACCAGCCTTGTCCCCACAATAGATGATTAGACATGGGTCTCTTTCTCAAACACACATGCATTGTCATTCACACACCTGTGACGCTGACACTGCGGGAAAAGAGGTGGGCTTCTGCTGGCTGAGGCTGTATCCCAGACCCCCTGTACCCTCCCTTCATCCCCCACTCCCGGCCTTCTGGGGGCTCTAGTTTCACAAAGGCCCCCTTAAACCACAGAAGAACGCCATGGCTCTGAGCTTTTGAACCCCTAAAATCCAAGCACTCACCCGCACACTCTTGTGTACACAACTGTTCTTCACCCATTCACTTGTCACACCTCATGAACAGGGGGTCTACAGAATTACGGGTTCAGGTATTGATGGGGGGGTGGGGGATGGGGTCTAGCGCAGAGGAATGAAAAAAACCCTTGATATCATTCCTTTTTCTATTTTGATATGAAACAATAAGACGTGCCTACGATGTCACATGTGCATTATCATTCCTGGTTAGCCTGTTGAGTATATATTGTTCTTTGTAGTGCAGCACTAAAAGCTAACGCAGGATGTAAACTGAGAACTAAAGTGGATTGGGGAGTGTGGTTGAGGGCTGGGGGTGGGTGGGTAGATTGGGGTTATGTGTGTGTTTTGGGTGGGGGTGGGGGGGTGCCGGGAGGGCTGCCAAGCACAGGTGTAAGGCAACTACAGCAGCAGTGGTGGATGGGCAAACAGCAGGGCCATTGTTCCCACATACACAAACATATAGCGCAACAAGTGTGGCCGAGGCAAGCAAATGCGAGAACTGGATATTGGCTCATCTGTTAGTCTGATTAGCTTTATATGCCCCCCACCCCCCAACAACACCTGATCCTGCTGATCCAGCTATGTTCAGAACCTGCAGGAGAAACTAGTTTCATGTGCCTTGTCAGTTTCACTGCTACCTAATTAAAAATCAGGTTCATTGTACATCAGGCTATTTGTTGCAGATGTATTTGTTACATTCAGCATGGACAGTTCACAGTTAAATGAAAGGTAATGATCAATATGAATTTCCATTTCTGCTGCAAACCCTTATCCTTAATAGCCTGAAACCACATATTGTTAATACTTTTCGTCAGTCACTGTAGGAGCTGCACACATGGCAGCTGGATTTTCACAAATCAACATACAAGGCAGACATCTGCAAGTTGTATATATTATGCATACAAATGTGTGTATGTGGTAATGAGCAAATGTTGGTGTTAATATGGCCCTGGTGTGTGTATTGAGGTGAGAGGCTGGGAAGCTCGAGGGCATGTGTGACCTACGTGTTGAGTTGTAATGTAAACCAACCATGTGTGGTTGGCTTCAGTGTGGTCATTTGTACATCAAACAGCTAAAGAGGCCAGGCTGAAGAGAAAGATTCAGTGACAGCTGATTCTGAGATTAATCTCCCCTACTTTCAAAGTTGAGCTTGCAATACCATTCATAGTCAACCTTTCACATTTTCAGAGCTGTACATATTTTCTCAGTCTGTTCAATACTTTAGAGTTTCCATTAAAAATACTATTTAGTGGAACCCACTTCAATTTATCAAACAGAAGACTTTTTGTCATCCAAGGTGAGTTTGATTTGCCCTTTTTTTTTTATCCACCTTGGATAGTCTCTGCTCAAATATGTATTGTAATGTTCATCATACAGACCATAATTACAAGAAGTCATGAAGAAAACCCTGTTCATGTTAGCCTCCTATGTATAATTTTAATTACGAGATATCAAGAATTTCTGACATCTATGGTTGATGAAAATAGTAAGTGAATTGCTTGTAAAATGGTGGCAAAATAACTGCTAAACTAAATTTTAATTTTAATTGTAAATTAATGCTAATTCAGCCAATTAAGCTAATTAAAAGATGCTCAACATTTTTTTTACAGTGTTATTTTTATCTGGTTTCATTTGTTATTGAACTACTACTACAAATATAATACAATCTAAAATTAAAAATATAAATATAATCTATTCATAATTCACATGGGCCCTCACTATGTCCACATGTATTCAAAATTAATACCTACCCAATTCACAGCAGCATCCCCCTGACTTAGAAGCTTATCTAACCTTAGAATCAAGTCATTACCTAACCTTGCAGAGGTAACTGTCCTTGGAAAGTACAGATGCACCCTGCAGGGGGAAAGGCAGAATATATGCATCGTACCATTCATTCAACTTCTTATCACAACATTATCTCAGCATTCCTATGCCCTGAGCTGGAACATGCTCATATTCTCAGACAACACCTCCCTTTTTATTGGAGACACGGGTCAAACTGGAGTGGCAGATGTTCCTATTTGCTCACCAAAGTAGAATGACCTGTTCCTTCAGGCGCCTCCTTCCTCTTCTTCCATATCAAGTGACTGCTAGCCTAAAGGCCGTTGTTTACGTTTAAAGTGCAGAGGAAGGGAGACAGAGCTAAGAAAAAGGTCGAGATTGGATTCCTGGAAGGGCTCAGGAGGAGGGACATCCTCTGGGCTATGACTAGGGGCCCCTGGGCTGCTGAGAGTCTTCATTGAAATCCACCTGTTGATATAGTTCCAGTTGACCCTACTGGGCTTGCTGATATCAGATGGGATGGAAAGAGGGAGGAAATGGAGAGGTGTGTTTTGATGGGGGAGTGTGTGAAAATTAGCTTTTATGTTCAGGTGTTTATACTTGCATGCCTTAATGCTTTTGAGTTTGGGGCTTCTATTCTGTTGGTCAAAATCTGAGGACACAATTACAGCAAAAAATATATATATAACAAATGAAAGAATTACACTTAATATCAAACAAAACACGACTAAAAGTCTACAGCCATACTAGCAGTTCTGTGACGCTGTACTTGGACTTGCTTTGAGTGAAGTGCTAATGTCAGCATAGTAACACGCTCACAATGAAAATGCCAAAATGCTGATGTTAAGCTGGTATAATGATTACCATGTTCACCATCTTGGTTTAGTGTGTTAGCATGCTAACATTTGCACTAAACACAAAGCATAGCTAAGTATAAAACTCTAGAAGACACTTTATTAGATAGAATGTAAGGATTAGACACTATTAAATATGTGGATGGCAGCCGGTATGTTATTTTATGGTTTTGTTTATTTATAGCGCACAAAAGAAGAAAGGAAGAGCAGCAGAATCAACATGTTCTCATTCCAGGGGTCAAATACCAAGACTTTGACAAACTTTTGTATTTGACCCTTTTTAACATGGTTAACATTGTGAAAAGGTTGCTGTTTGGTTAGGTTTAGGCAGCAAAACTACTCGGTTAGGTTTAGGAAAAGATCATGATTCGTGTTGAAATAAGTACATTACATGACATAACTCACGTATGTAATGTATGTTTAAATAAGTGAACTTTGACTATGTTACGTCACGTGATGTGATGATGGGTTACATTGGAGTTATCCCCCTTCTGTGTCAAATATCGTATTTGACGTCCTGGGATGAGAACAGGCTGGAAGAATAGACATAGCAACAAATTTATTTATTATTATTTATTATTTATTTCTAATGACATTTCGTTCATATCTTCCTCTTAGTGGCGTTCCACAGAATTCTGTTTTAGGCCCCATTTTAATTTCCCTTAAACAAGCTGCCCCTTTGCCATACATCCATCCTTTTATTTTCAGCCACTTATCCAAGTCCTGGTTGAGGAGGCAGAAGTCTAAGAAAAGCAACCGAGTTATCTTTCTTCCCAGCCATGTCCTCCAGCTCCTCCATTAGGGGTTGCCGGGTCAGATGGGGCATCCCTCCAGGACTTTGTGGTTCTGATCTCCTCCCAGTTTGATGTGTCTGGATGACTAACTCCAGAGGGAGGCATCCAGGAGGCACGTTGATCAGATGCCTAAACCACCTCAAAAATTTTCTATTGACACAAAGGGGTTCTACTCCAAGTTCCCTCCGGATTTCAAAGGATCTTGTTCCACTGCGCCCAGACACCCAGCGAAAAAAAACAAAATTTGGCCGCTTGTAACCACGATCATTCTTTTAGTCATTACCCAAAGCTCATGGCTATAGGAGAGGGTGGCGTTGTAAATCAACTGGCTCCTTCCATAGTTAGCAGTGAACACTTACGTAGACTTCCAGTGAAAGCCCATCAAACCCCAATGCTTTGACAGTCTGTGTGTGCATACTCAGCTGGATGATAAAGACCTACCAACAGCTTAATGACTAAATCTAAAATAGCTCCTCTCAGTCCAGCTGACTAAGTATAATCTGCAGACGACTCGCCTAAAAAGGCGCCTCAGATGTTAAAGCTGTGGTAGGTAAGTTTAAAGATCAACAGTAGGATAAACACTTGCAGTTTCCGTGCCGATCCTCTCTTCACCCACACTGCCAGTAGCAATTAGCTACAGGTGAGTGATGCTTCACTGTTGATCCTACTTGGTCAGATGCCCAAACTACACAACTTTAAAAAGCAAACAGACAACTCTGCCAAGATTCTGATATTTAAAACTACTTATTTTTATTCATACAACATGGGTATTACTTTTGCTGAGTTCACACAAAAATTAAATGTCTGAATCGTGCTTGCAGAACTCTAACTCTTTAGCCAAAAGGCTGCTCTCTGGTTATTTAAACAGTTGGCCAGCCATTAATAATACAATAATAATAATAATTAAACCACTGCAGTCTTCAGTTGATGTGTTGAGGATGATTCATGCATCATTTCCTTTCTGTGTGATCACAGATCCCACATCGTGCCTTAATCATAAATCTCTGTCACGGCTGCACTTTATCTCCACAGCTACTAAAAGCTTTAATTCTTCATTTGTAAGGCTAAAGAGACCACAGTAGTGCTAGCGCTTGGATTGTTGGTCACACTCTCTTTAGTATTATATGTCTATAATCTCACAGTTGCAGCTGTCATCACTGCTTGGTCTTGGATATGTGAGAGCCACCACAATAGGCAGTGATGTCATGTCAGCAGCACCTGTCCTGGTGGTTGGAGCCCACCTCCCCAAGGTGGTTTGTGGTTCGCTGAGGTAGGCATGTTAGGATTGTCTAACTCTGACACCAAGTAACGAAGGCCTGCAGTGCCAGTGAAAGTGTTGGAACAGCTGTGTGTGTCTGTGTGTGTGTGTGTGTGTGTGTGTGTGTGTGCTCACATGCTGGTCTTGAAGTAGGCTGGATGTTTATTTTATTTCCATTCAATGCTACTTCACACATCTACATTTAAGAAGTTCTGATACATTTCATGATGTAATGGACTGAAAGCGGCCCGCCTTAGCAACAGGGCTGCATAAACCCACCAAACGGCTAGTTAGCAACTACATTAGACATCCTGGGATTCATTAACCAAGAAAGTTTGTGACTAGGTAGTGAACATAGTGGTGCATCGCACAGCTAAAGAGCCACACATTCCCTATAAATACTGATGACTAGTATAAAGAAATTTTCCAGATTATATAATAATTGGGAAATTGTTCAGTTCTGCTGTTCTGGACTTGAAGTGTTGATGTGTGAAGTGATCAAATTTTACACATGTATGTTTTGATTGAATGCAGCAGTTGTAGAGTTGCAAAACTAGCAGTAGTAGTGGTCGTAGCAGTTGCAGTAGTGGTTGTAATATTATCCACGGAGTTATTTTGTTCTAGTGTGTGTCTATTAAGTGTTGTTTCACTTTCCACCTTTCAAGTACACAAGAGATGAGGGGTGATTGTGGCTCAGGAGAAAGAGCGGGTTTCGCATTAATTGGAAGGCCGGCGGTTCAATCCCCGGTTCCTCCAGGCTGCATGTCGAAGTGTCCTTGGGCAAGATACTGAAGCCAGAATTGCCTGGTGGCTGTTCTGCCAGTGTATGTATGAATATTAGTTTCTGTTTGAGCACTTCAGCTCAGTGTGTGAATGCAGATGTAGTGTAAAAGTGCTTTGAGTAGTCGAAAAGACTAGAAAGGCGCTATACAAATACAGAGCATTTACAATTCCTTTGGTAAACATGAATTACTTGTGATGATTTGCAGTTTTATTTTTGTCACAAAAAATGGTTTAAAAAATTAATTGAGGAATACCAGGAAAAAATATTTGAAAGTAATATTCTAAAGTATCCCCACCTGAATCTTCATTAGCTGCCACACCTGGGTGTGTCAATGAGAAAGACAAAATTGTCCCCCCAAAAAAGAAAAAAAGCGTAGCTTGCAAGTCAGGTGATATTGCAGGGTGAGGCATGTATGGGTATGTGTCTAAAATGCCAGCATAAGAGATGGTATCGCTTTATTTCCTTGTTTACAGAGGAACTCAGGTGGTGCCATGCAACTGTTGGCTTTGCCAAAAGATAGAAAACTGCTAGAGTCTTTTAACCCTTTGCCACCATAAACACACCTAAAATGACCCTCCAGATGGCAAACTACTTTATCCACACAAGTTCACTTTCACATGCAGTGCTGTCAGAAGCAGTTGTAGTATTGCAGTGTTTAGACAGCCTGTCTGCAGCTGTTACATCCATAGATTCAAGTGTGGGAATGCAGGATGTGCGCATGCTTGCACGTATGTATGTATGTATGTATGTGTGTGTGTGCGCGCGTGTGTGTGTGTGTGTGTGTGTGTGTGTGTGTGTGTGTGTGCGTGCGTGCGCACCATATTAGAGAGTCACTGAACACAAGGGATGGTGGTAAAAGTGGTTCAGCGGCGCAATGTATATCACAATGCTGGAACGGCAGCTCATTTCAAAGAAAGTCTGTCAGGACCGCTTCGTAAAGAGCCTGTTCTTGCCTGTTGATCTCTTTCAACAAACACCAAATACCACAGCAAGTCCTTCTCTGCACCTGTGAGGCTGATGAGGTATGCCTGCTAGCATGTGGGCGTGAGATGAGAACAAAAGAGAAAATAAGTTTTGTAATGACTGTGAATTTTTCAGGCGCATATTTGTGTGCCCATCCACCCAGTACAAGTTGAGATATTTTACAGGATAAGTGAAAACTAAACCAAAATCAGGAGAATCTGGGAACCTTGATTATCTACACCATATGTAATGTTAATCCGTCAAATAGTTGTCAAGATATTTCAATCAAAACCAAAAAGGTGAGCCTCATGGTGGCAGTAGAGAAAATGTCAGAGGATCACCAAAAATAATTGTAATTCATCCTCTGATGACAATCAAATATTTGTACAAAAGCTGCTAGCATTGCTAAAAACAATACATTAACATCAGTTAATACTTCCATGTCACGGTCATGGCCTTTACACTTTACAAACTGCCTTCTCTGAAGTCTGCTGCTGAGTTGAGAAAATATGCAAAAATTAACACCCAATAGGTTTCTCAAAGGCTGAAACAAAGTTTGAGATCACTGAAATCACAAAAAAACATATTTCATCACATACCCTTATGGGGTGTAGCCAAGCAGATAGTTTCGGTTTTATCTGCTGATGTTTTGAGATATCCATGTCTGAGATTTCTGCCTCCACCAAAATTCAATGGAGCTAAATGGAATTGCATTTGTATTGATCAAAGCTTTGAAGAGTGACATATGATTAAATCAGCAGCAACATGTCTTTCCAGAAACTGCATCCTGGGTGTACTGGATAATGTATAGCTGATATTTTAGTTTCAAGCTACTTTGAGTGACAAACTATTGCTTACATTAAATGTCTAAAATAGGTTTTAGTCATGAAAGATGTTCTAGGGCCAGCATCTTCTAACCATCAGTGGCACTGCACATTAACTCCTACATTAACACTGGTCTTAGTGGTTGTTGCTTGATTGGCCCAAATGTAATTCTAGTGACAGGTATGATCAGCTCTCCTCTGTCCAGAGAAATAATATGGTATTGTTGGGTCCTCTGTCACCAAACGGGTGTGAACAGAGTATAATGCAGGTAGATGTAAAAAAAATTAATAAATAAATTATGACTTTATTCTCGTTACAAATATACATATACTATATCTACAAATGAATACATATTTGAGGCCAATACAGAATTCCTGAAAGCCTTATATTTCATTATATTTTTATTTTTTAAATTGTCACCTGCCGCCTGAATTTTGTGTAAGACATTCCCACCATGCGTTGATGCAGAAAAGGCAGAAATTGGTGCATGTCACCAGAATGCAGGAAAGGAATTGGCATCCTGTATGACAAAGAATTGATTTCAAAATCCTGCTGTTAGTTTATAAAGCACTAAATGGTTTAGGGCCAAAATACATTTCTGATCTTCTGCTTCATTACGAACCATCCAGACCTCTCAGGTCGTCTGGGATCAGGTCTGCTTTCTGTCCCCAGAGTCAAAACTAAACAAGGAGAAGCATTCAGTAATTATGCTCCGTATATTTGGAACAAACTCCCAGATAACTGCAGGTCTGCTGAAACTGTCAGTTCTTTTAAATTAAGACATTTCTTTTTACCACCACTTTTAATTAAATTCAATTAAAGCCATAGATTGGTACCTTTCACTGCACTGTAATGTCCAGTTTTCATTTTCTTTGTTTTTAGATTTTCAGTGCCCTGATTGACTGTAACTTTTACTGTCCTGTTTTACCCTGTTTTTTATCTTGTTTTGTGTGTTGTGTATGTGTTTTATTTTTTCACTTTCCCTATGTTGCTTTTATGTTTAATGTAAAGCACTTTGAAATGCCTTGTTGTTGAAATGTGCTATACAAATAAACTTGCCTTGCCTTGCCTTACACTCAAGATTTTCTGGGAAGGACCCCCACACCCCCTAATTAGGGTCCGAGCACGAAAGTGCCAGGGCACCAATGGTGTCCTTGGCACAAAGTTCAAGGAACCTGTTGTTTTTGCTCAGATATTATTATCCACCAGAAACACATTTTTTAAGGTCTTAGGATACTCAAATCCACATGAAAATTGCGTGGCACTCCCAAACACATGCTATGTTTTGGACAAAGTCGCTTTGATCTTCATGAGATGTTGTGCTCCTTTCTTTCTTTCTTTCTTTCTTTGAGTTGAGTTTTTACCCAACAGGAAGTCAGCCATTTTGCATTTTCTGCATCATTTTCAATTCTTTAAACAGATGTCTGAGGACTTTAGGATGCTCAAAGAGCCACGAAACTTTGCACTCACACTTGAACTGGTAATGTTTTGATTTGATGTCATATTTGGGTTTGGGTTTGCACGTCACCTCTATAACACTAAAGGCATTTTAGCCTTTTTACAAAATTGCAGAGCTTTTTAGGATCCATCACAGTCCCTGGCGGGGCGTTGAATTTGGATGTTTCACCATGAAAAAGGATGGATTTTGCAAATGGTCATATATACACCACACACATCATAGGTTTGATAAGAGTCCAGCCCTGAATACATCTACCTGTCAATATTCACTCATAGTTATAGCGCCACATACTGTCAACAGGAAATGACTGTTTTATCCTTTGATGAACTCATCCTGGCAGGTTGATGTGATTTGGCTAAAAACTGTCTTAGAAAAGCCTCAAAACCTTGATGATTCAATGCCGTAAAACATGTCAGTTATAGTCTAATTGCGTTGCCTTAGCGAGGCATTATTCGCCATTTAACAGGAAGCTGTTTTTTTGAGAAGCTATGGATTCTTGACACCACGAAACAGAAGGGGTGTACTGTGGTGTCTGATATGGTTCAGGAGCATAAGTGTGGTGATCGACATCACATTTGAGCAGTGCAATTGAAAATGGCTTGAAAATTCATAGAACCTGGCACACACCTCATTGTCTGATATGGTTTAGGGACATGGGTGAGGAAAAACAGCTTTTTTCCCCACAAACTTGCCCCTGGCGTACATTTCACCTAGACGGGAAATGTATGTTTCAGTGTGCTGGTACGTGTCGGGAGGTGGGGTAGGGGGTGTAATTATCAGGGGAAAATGTGAAGATTTCTCTTCTGGGCTAAGCCCCCAATGTTTCAAGATCCTAACCATGGCCCAGCTAACAACTAATAAAATAGTCATTTTTTGTGTTTCTTCAATTGCATTTGAAGTCCAACCTTACAGGGCACTTTCTACCTAGTAACTTTAAGCCACAAAAGATTGCTCATTCACCTAAAACAATGCAGATTAAAATGGAACAAGATTCTTCTCTGCTCAAGAATACATATTCCTAAGTTAGAAATTTAAAGGCAATTTCATAAGAATTCGGGGAAATAATCTTGACTTTAACCAACCATCACCAAAAATGCAAAATAGCCAGTTATTATTATAGATCTACTATTGTCAGAGGCACCATGTTCCAGTTTACACAACTTTAAAGGCAAAAGAGTCTCTCACCAGGATATAAATCTGTGTGAAACTAGTCTTTGGTAATTTCCTAAATCTCTGGTGAGACCACCACTTTCCATAAATCATAACATGGTTGAGGTTTGAGGGCAGCAGTGATATTCTTGTAAACAACTTACAGCTTGTAAGTGCACTGGATGCTAAGCAGAGGAGATTCAAAAGCCAGCAATGCAGAGACTTTACAATTAGCCTACCAACAAACACAAACAGACACATGATGGAAAAGAACACTGTTGAGGAATCCTGACAGTTCTTGTTAAATGCTTTACTTTGTGTTTTACCTCATCCTTAATTCCACTTTAGCATTTTCCAGTCTTAAAAATTCCAACCCCATTATTTTCCCTGCGCGGATGCTCAGCACTAAGCAGGCAGGGCACGCTGAACAATCAACACATCCTGACTGGCATAAAAGCTCTTTGTACTCCCCCGCCCCACCTCTGGAAACTTATTTCAGAATGAGTCAGGCACATACACACTGTTTTCAAACCAACACCCACCTCAAGTGACCTCGGATCCAGGTCAGTTTTGCCACCCAAGGCACAATTTCAAGTCTCTCACACTTATTCACACTGACTGACAAATTGGGTTCTGGAGGGAGAGACAACACACGAGTCTGTCTTTTATTTTCCCTGAAAAGTGAAAGAACTGCAAATCAACTTCACATCTCCCTGGAGCCAGATCACAACTCAAACCCTGCCGCTCCGGGAAAGAAGGAATGGAACAATACATGAACACAGTACCCACTGTAATATATGGACCATAGCACTGTATTTAACTACTGTTCATTTGAATGCTTTTAATTGCAAAAAGGTATTTCATGCCTACTTGTGTTCTGAATTTTTATATTTTACTCAACAAGTTAAAGGTACCTTGTGGAGTTTTTGACCACTAGTAGTGTCCTTGCAGCAATGCAGTTACAAGTAGGTCCCTCTTTTGTTTTTTACAATTTTACAAATTGTCACAAAACAAATCTGAGCTAAATTGTTATGGCTGACAGTTAAAGATGTGGCTGTAATAATCTTTGCTCTTTGTTATTGATTAAAACGAACTATTAGATTTAAGAAGTGATTTCCTCCAGCTGCACAGGAATCAAGAATGCTAATGGCTTAATAGCCCATGTTTGCCTCTGATAGTCTAGAGAGTGCTCTGATGAAAAACATTCTGTCTAAATTGTGCATTCCTATGGAACTAATAATGTTCAGGTGCCTCATCTCATTTATTAGATCTTTTATACATGAAAAAAAATACAGAACAGATTTTTTTAAAAACCTCTAAAGTCACATTTACATAATATTTTAGTGCTGTCTAAGAGAACAGCAGAGGTTTAATGAAACCAAATGAAGCAAGGAGAAATAGAATATGAAAGCTCACGCATTACATCGCAGATATCAAATTGCTACAAGGACACCAAGCACTGACGTAAGGAAGGTGTTATGAGTCTTGAGTCACAAGGGTGAGGCCATATAGCTGTAGAATTGCCTTTCCACACCTAATGTGTATGTAACCCAGTCAGTCATTTGATCTATTTCTAACTGATGTCAATTGTAAAGTGGAGCGATGAAATCATTGCATTTCATTCAGTGGTGTTTGCCTTACGCTGACCTTTCATATTCAGCCTGGAGAAGCATATTTACTTTACATGCACAGATATTATAATTCAGCTATGTGACATATTGTTTGCATGACAACTTATTTACAGGGTTACAAGATGGATTGAAAGTTAAAGTTTTACTGATATCACCCCGTAAACATTTTGTAAATTACTAGATAGAGTCTGTGTGTATTTATCCATACATTGCCTCTTGTTCTTCCTGACTGTAATGCTCTGGTAGGCCGACTAAAACACTAAAACAGCATCTAATCTAACTCATATGCTTTCTCTGCAGTTTATGTTCACATTAAATCTCTCAGATTAAAGCATTTACACTTAGGCTCCAAGCAATGTTTGTCTCCCAAACATGCTCTGATCATTAATTCGACCATTAGCAAACAGTAATGTCAGCACAATAAACAAACAGAATCTGTATTATAGTACCTTATCAAGCAAACATCTAAATCAGCCATGTCTACTTTGTGTGAGTGGTTGTTTCATTAGAAAATGCTGACTTACGTCTCCTGCTCTCACATTAGTGCCTGTTCCGTCTTTGAGACTGATGAGGCCAGTGGAGACAACATCTCATTCGTTCCTTCTTTGGGAGTTTGGTCTATTGATATCCTTGCCAATAATGTGACAAGAAACAACCAGTAAAAGCCTGGGGCACTGCCAAGGGGGGGCCAGGGGCCACTTTTGACTGTTCATAACTGCCTCACAGTCACCAGCTTGACAGAGTAAGGCTAGTTCAGTGGCAAGCAATAGAAGGTAAACATTTATAGACAGCAGAGATTACAGCTAAAAAGTTGGAAAGATAACAATACTTGAGCTTGGATGGATATCATGGATATGGCAAAAATAGTCACAGTGATGTGTATGTGCTTTGCAGTGCTTTAAACATGACAATGAAATTAAATACATGTGTCTAATATGCATATTCATGCATACAAATACAACCATGCAGTATTATCACAAAACTCACACCTTAAACATTACACCAATATAGACAAATATCCTTTTCACTTACAAGCCCTTGACCACCTTAAATCAGTCTAGCAATTCACTGATGTCAGAACTAAATAAAATATATACGAGAAAAGAAACATACAAGAAAGAAAGTAGGGGGGTAAGAATCTATAGAAACTATGGTCACAAGTAGTTTGTTTACAATCTCTCAATGAGAAAAAAAGTGACTTACTACTCTTATAACTTATTCGGTATATAATGTGTTTATACAAATAATTAAAATATCTGGATTTATGTATTTTCTCATTTCACAAATGAGGCCAAATAAAAAAGCTGAAATGTATTAACACAGTTCTAAGAGATGAGCTGACAAAGAAATGCTTTAAGGTTTTATGAAAGCTGATAAAGCTAGAACATGTATTTTGAAGAGGCTTTTTTTAATATCGCATGAAACAAAAATGCAACAACAACACTAAAAATCCACAAACTATGTAGAAAGCCTGATTTACATTCCCAGCAGCTAACAACTGCAATTAACATCCCAAATCCCAGAATCACATGAGGGACTCATCGTCCACAAAAGAGTACACACAAATACAAAAGCTTCTAAATGTCTATGACCTGGAACAAATCACAGCACTGCTGTATAAAAATTCTCCCAAGCAGCTGCGGGCAGAGGTGAGCCAAATTTTCAGCTACAACCACAAGTCGGGCTTGAGGCTCACAACAAAAGGTTGGTGGCTTTTTAAAAGGTAATATTAATGCTGCCTCTGGTTATGGAGGTTAAGGCTTTTGTGGCAAGAAAAGCAGCCAGGCAATCATCTGTTGAGCATAAGTTCACTTTCAAAACCCTCTGAGCTTCTTTTTTATTACTCTCAACAACTCTTTCTGTCAGTTTTCATATTGGCTGTTAGATTACGGGTAAATGCTTGTCAAAACAGATTTTTCCAGAGCTCCTGTCATGACTATGTTCATGCATCTCGTATTTAAGTTCATTGAACAGTAGTAATGTAACCACTCAACCAGTTGTGCCCAGAATCAGTGATAATGAGAGGTCCAGTTGGGCACGGGTTAAAATGTATGGACAGCTTCATGCAAACACGTTTTATTCTGTGATCTCATGTAAGGACAAATTGTCCAAACACCAGCATGGAATGTAGGGAACTCAATGCCAAAAGGACACAAACAAGAAAACAAGCACTTATCAGTGTCTAAAAAACCAACCTCTGAATTTTTAACATTCTTCTCATTTTCTAGCTAAAATTGGGCTTTCAAAATGTCATCTTGTGGCAAAGAATTCAAGAGGAGAACGGCTCAGAAATATGAAAAAGGGTCTACTTTAAGGACAAGGGCACATGACTCCTTGACTTCACTTCATCGCTCAAAGGCAGAACCTGTAATCTTAGAAGAACTACAAATCTGGAGGAGGGGGAACGTGCAGGGAAGTATTTTGAATTTCTCCTTAAGTCTTGTCTTTTCACTGCCATGTCCCAATCTGGTCTGCTTCTTTTCCCTGCAAACAGGGCGTCAATTAACATTCCAACTCTAGGCCTGTCAAGGCACTAGAAATCAATTATGCCTCACCTCTTCCCAGAGGTTACCCTCTTTTCTTTCTACTGTAGGCATAATAACAGCAGAGAGAAAGTGAGTAAATCATGGGCCTGGCCCTCTGTACTCCCCTTTGGATGCACAGTCACCAGCTTGCTGCTGCTCAGTGTCATCCTTTTTTATGTGAAGCCTTGACCTAGAGCATCATACTTGAAGATGAAAAATAGCAGTGTTGTTGTTACATAAACGTTTTCTTATAAACTAAAAATCCTAGTAAATCTACACTATGTTCACAGAATTTCTGCATTTGATTGTAATTAATTGTACTCTAAGGAGTACTTCCAAAAATAATGAAAGATCCTGCAGCCCTGACCACCAAATGTTTCCAAATGGAATTCCAATCACCACTAAATTCCCACAGGCCTTCCTCTGGGGAATCTGTTAGCTAGTGTACTGTACTGACGGGTGCAGCCGGAAACCCTTATGTTCAAGCCACGGCCTTAAAATTCCCGAAACCATGGAGCTGTTTTCGTCAGGGATGAGTCGGCAGTCTTGACAGCCATGGTGCTCAAATTGTCTTGCTCCGTAGCAGTATTTGAACACCGCTCTAAAAACTGAGCCACAACAATATTTGTTAGAATTTCTCACTTACGTTCAAGTTTTGTCATTTCATAAATATTTGACACAGTGCTGGTGTTTTCTGCACACTGCATTTTTCCTTTTCATATATTTCTTATGTGAAAGACAATGCTTTTTAAAATGATAATTTCCTCGTTATTTCTTCCAAGATGAGGGATGACTTGAGAAAGCATTCTCTATATGCATTAAAGCACCAATACAATGAAGTACAATGGTAGTAGATAGTAGAATCTTCCCTGACTAAGACAGACATGTTTTGGTGGTTCTCTGCTTCTAATAGTGGACACTTTCCTTTGACACATTCAAATTCAAAGATGTAGGAAAATTCTATGCTCCAGGAAATACATGGTCATATCAAGATGAAGGCCACAGTTTCCAATAACAAATCACTTTCATTGTGAATTGAAATTACTATTGACTTCTGTGTTGCCTGATTCACTTCACAAAGCTGTGTCAGAGCTTGAACCTCAGTAATGTAGTTTAGGCAGATACTGACATCTTCTGACTGCTGAATGGACTGCAGCACTGATTCTGATGAGAGATGGTATATCAGGTAAGTATTTAAGTATTTTCACTGTTTAAACTGCTGCAACTCTCGGAGAGTGTTTCAGCATGTTGCTGAGCAACACAACTTCATGGATCCAGATAGTGAGCAGATTCAATACTGTAGTCTTCTTTCTTGATCCACAGTCATAATTCTGGAGATTTCTTTTCCAGTCAGAGCATCAAAATCAAAACACAAGTCACAAATACAGAAACCAAGAGTGACGGACCATTTAATGATCTTCAGAAGTAAGTTAAACAACCATTTATTTTACAGTTTAAAATGTCCTCATGGAGGAACAGCAAAGTACACTCAAAATGAAGATTGATCAAAAGACAGTTTTCATATTAATCACCGTTTTAAGTTTGTTTGTTTTTTGTATTTTCTTCTCATTTGTTTATCAAAAATTATAAGTGCCTTCAACACAACCATGACAGTATTCAGCTTGCAGTCATAGAAATATTTACACCACAAAACTGACAAGCATGGTTTTACTTTCAGCATCGGTTTCACACACCTCATCTCCTGTCTCTTTCAGACTGCTTTGTTTTGTTGCACAAAACAAAAAAGGACCCTGAAGAAAGACAATTATAAAGGGGGGAAATACACAAGAGCACAGATTAAGGACATTAGTATTTACAGCTTGGCTCAAGGAGACAGTTAAGGACAGGGATGGAGACTTATGATCAACACATCCATTAGCGGCATGATGATAAGTTCAACTCACATTCTTTGCCTCTGTGATTTTACTTTACAATATGAGATTTGAAAATAAAGCATGCTATAGCACATCTGTCATGAAGTCACAGCTTAAATGACTTCAGGGTGCAGTCCTTAATATGCAAGAGGATGATTTTCAGACAGGAGGGGGCAGTAGAGGACCACATCAGGGAGAGGATAAAAGGAATACAAACAGAAATGCAACCCTACAATACAATGGTTCCTTCAAAATGAGGATACTATTTCATAATGTAAAAGCACTGTAGTAACAGAGTTGGGTTGATGGACAATACAAAACCAATGAATCAAGTCTGCCCTCTGAGTGGCAAAATACAAAGTCACATATGAAAATAGGTTCTGATCAACTTTTGTTTTTTTTTTTTTGTTTTTTTTTTAAAGATACATTGCGTGAGTTGAGCGTTTGCAAAAGACATTTTGGCACTGAATCAATTAAAAAAAACAAATAAATAAAAAAAAAAAAAAAAACACCTTCCTGTGAATATCGCTCCTGGATACAACAGATCCTTTCACCCTCTTGCCCCTTCTCAAAGAAAGAAAGAAAACATTGGAACTTGATGATCTGTCTTGTAAAATAATTCACTTGGTCTCTCCACATTACTTCAGTCTTTAAATATGTATAATATTTACAGTTTCACAATTGTCCACAATACCCTTAGGCTAGAAGATGCAAACAAAAATAAACAAATTAAATATTCTTTATATAGTCCCCTGTTGAGGCATTGAGTGTAAACTGTACAACTCTAAACGTCCCCTCACGAGTTCCTGGGGCAGGGAACACTTTGGGATGGAGAGTTGAGTCCGGAAATGACGTAGAAGTTGATTGATGGTGAAGGAGCAAAAGCAGTTTGATTGATCAGGCGGAAATGATTCTTTATCATTTTCCAGGCAATGACTTTCTTTTATCTTGCACAAGCATGATGGCTGATCACGAGAGTAGTTCCTTTACATGTATCATTTTATACTCAAATCTGTACAGAGTTCACAATTTTTTCCTTAACATAGTGCAATGACTTCTCACATCGTTTGTGTTTAAAATAAAAAAAATCACAATCACTTTTATGAAGGTAAAAAATATCCCATAGGAAGGTCTCAATCCATAGATTTATGAATGCTATGAATTAGAAAAGGCTATGCACAACACCTCCAAAAATGGCAAAAATGAAATGACATGTCACATATGATCATCAAAAATCCTCGTTCAACCCTTCAGATCCTCTCTGTAAAGGTATAGTTTTTGGAATTCAATGTCATTGAATGACTTAAGGACTTGGTGAAGTGAAGAAGAAAAGGTGAGTGCATGCTAAATTACATTTTTCAAAAAAGTCAAACTCATAAAAATATGAGGCAATTCCAGTTTACAAAACTGGACAAGTCCAAAAGGGCTGGTGTTGGCTTTGTTCAGGTAAAAATGGAGGTAACTAAACAGAGGCAATGACAATCATGAGGTGAGGAGAAATGCTGGAGATGCTGTTGAGAAGGTCCGGGGCCAGGCGCGAAAGGTGGCTCTCCGAGAATTCACACGGTGGGAAAATCTGCACCACATAAGCTGGCTGTGAATTCAAAAATGAAAATAACACGATGAGGTAGGAAACTAAATCTTCATATTTCATTATGAAACACAGGTAAATTTGGAAAAAGAAAGGTAGAACAGAAAACTTTTCAGTGACCACAGACCTGATTAGAGCCAGGGTTGGGAACATTGATGATGCCAGCTGCCTGTTTGGCTTGCAGGTAGGTGATGAAGCCACTTTTCAAGGCTTGGGTTTGACCAAGGACATCTTCTTGGTCTCGACCACAGGGTAGGGCCAGTAGCAAACAGTAGTCATTCTCCACCTGCCAAGAATGACAAGTCTTTATCACCAATTTAAACATAAACACACATCTCCACAACTAAGACAAATGCTTTCTTTTTAGAACAGAACAGAACATTGACCAGGTTATTGGCTACAACATATGAATTTGCAATATTATGATTAGTCTCATTAAATATTTTCACCCAAATATTAGAATCTGCTTTTTAGGTAGTAAAAAGCAAAATACTTACAGTCATTCTGCGTGCCACACTGTCCAGCTGGGAAGCCTCAAGCCTCATCCTCTGGACAATACGCAGAAGAGGACCTCCCTCTGGGGGCGGCAGGGAGCGCTGGGCCAGTATGGTGTTGCCAGAAACAAAGTGCAACTGGACAGCAGCCTGGTCGTTCTTCAGTGCCAACAGGCCTTGCCATACAATAGGATATTTCTGTACATAAAACAAAAAATATATATATTTTTTAAAAACAAATTTTTGTCTTTGTTATTGTCTTGAAAGTTTGCTCCTTGTATGATGACACTGCTGGCCAATTTGTCTTCCTACCGTCAAAAGCTGCACCATGTCAACGGAACGATGTCCTGAATGTTCCAGCTTCACATCAGGCCGTGGCTGCATTGAACCTGCTGGTGGAGGTGTGGGCAGGAAGGCTGGAGGGCCTTTCTGTAGAGATAGATCTGGCTTGTGAGTAAGAGCCATAGGGGAGGTCAAGGAAGATTGGTATGAGGGTGAGATCGTATCCCCTGGTATTCGGGAAATGTGTGAGACATCTGAAGAGGTAGCATGGCGAAGATGGGAATTCTCAGGCTTGGAATCACTTCCTCCCCCATGTGACTGAGACATTTTACTCCTGTGAACCAGCTCAGGCTCACGAGGGACCTGGTTAAGAAAATACATACCAAATAAGTAAAGCTATGCATATTTTGTATGTTTATATGAATATCTTTAACTTGAAAATGCAAAATATACACACTATATAATCAAATGCTCAAATACGTCTAAAGCCAATAATAGATATCATATCAAGTGACCTGTGAAGATGTAACGCCTTGGTTAGCCAGGTTGTGTCCCGATGAAGAATGTCCTGTGAACTGGGAAGGGAACCCTCGCATGTCTCGATATACTGGAAAGGAGCCTGCACCTCCTGGATGCACCAGCTGAACCCCATGAGAGTGAGGAGACACCATGACGGGACTTGATGCGTGGACGCCCCTGATTCGACTTTCGTTGGAGGGTGGATGTATCAGCTTTCCTTCTAGTGGTTTAAGAGATTCTTTTGTGGAATGTTCACTGCTCTTCCCCACTATAGGACTCTTTGAAGGTCCAGAGATGTTGCTTGAAGACGTTGTTCCAGTCTCTGAGGTCCGTGACTGTCTTGCTTCTACAGCAGCTTGCTCTCCCAGTTGCTGATGCATGAGGATGCGCTGGTGCATGTCTCTGTACTGTTCCATACGTATGCTTGGGTGGAGCCCTCTGTGATCACTGTGAAT
>NC_060157.1:28087210-28098591 GCF_021292245.1 Micropterus dolomieu | reverse complement strand
AATACATACCAAATAAGTAAAGCTATGCATATTTTGTATGTTTATATGAATATCTTTAACTTGAAAATGCAAAATATACACACTATATAATCAAATGCTCAAATACGTCTAAAGCCAATAATAGATATCATATCAAGTGACCTGTGAAGATGTAACGCCTTGGTTAGCCAGGTTGTGTCCCGATGAAGAATGTCCTGTGAACTGGGAAGGGAACCCTCGCATGTCTCGATATACTGGAAAGGAGCCTGCACCTCCTGGATGCACCAGCTGAACCCCATGAGAGTGAGGAGACACCATGACGGGACTTGATGCGTGGACGCCCCTGATTCGACTTTCGTTGGAGGGTGGATGTATCAGCTTTCCTTCTAGTGGTTTAAGAGATTCTTTTGTGGAATGTTCACTGCTCTTCCCCACTATAGGACTCTTTGAAGGTCCAGAGATGTTGCTTGAAGACGTTGTTCCAGTCTCTGAGGTCCGTGACTGTCTTGCTTCTACAGCAGCTTGCTCTCCCAGTTGCTGATGCATGAGGATGCGCTGGTGCATGTCTCTGTACTGTTCCATACGTATGCTTGGGTGGAGCCCTCTGTGATCACTGTGAATCATCATTACATCTGATTGGAGCTGGGGAACAGAGGGTCTATTAAGGGCTTGGTTAAAGTGTCTGGGGTCTTCTTCACTTGCACTGCTACTGCCACCACCACCACCTGATACCGACCCCTGGGGACTTGAATGAGACTGCAGTACCATATCTCGAATGATATTAGGCTGCGGTGTGTTTGATCGCTGTGGAGGCCCTGGGTGCGGAGAGGAGAGGGAGTCACCTCGCCTAACATAATTTATCCCAGACATTGGTGGGGTGTTCATCCTGGCTTCATGAGCCATTGACTGGGTAACACTGTGAGGTTGAATTATGACGGAGGACTGTTCTGAGTGTGGGTGATGCATACTAGAATGATATGTCGACATTTGTGGCATGCCATGACCTAGAACGACAGAAGTTCCTCTAGGAGAATTGCTTGGAGGACAGGCTTTGACAAAGGGTGAAGGGGAGTGAACAGCTGTTCGTGGGGACTGGGGTTCTTGCTTTAGGTGTAGAGCTGATCGATCAGTTGGGATGCCAGGGCTGGGGCTCATGCGGGTTCCAGATAGTGATGGGTGGTGTGGACTCATGACTGCGCTGAGGTTAGACTGCTGAACAGCTTTGCTAATGTCCATCTTCTTTGGCAGAGGTTCTGTCCCCAGTCCTCTCTTGCCATGTTGCTGTATCACAGCTTGGTTGTACATCAGGACTTGAGCAGAACTAACTGGCTGTTGGAACATCTTTACCACGCCTCCCTGGGATGCTGTGTGATACGGAGCTTCAGACTTGTCACAACCAAGACTCTCCTGTTTGTTACTGGAAATGACAGGTTGTGAATTATAAGACTGGCCTGTCAAGAGAACACCTGTGTGCCCATAAACTGTCGGAGGTGCGGCTACTTTTGGGGTGGGCGACTGGGATGATGTCATGAGTGTGTCTTGCTTTACCGAAGATTTAGACACAGACTGCTGAAACTCTATATCACCAGCACTGGCTTGAGGAATTTGACTAATTTTGGCTCTCATCCTGTGAGTTCCTTCAGTTTTCTGTCCCGAATAACTCAGAACAACAACGCCCTCTGATGTATTGACCCTTAGGCCAGGTCCGGAGCCTGCACTAAAGGGAGTGGTCTCAACAACAGAGCGCCCTCTTGCCCCATCTTCTACTACATCCATGCCATGGTAACGATTGTTCTCATTGGAGTTTGATCTAAATTTTTGCTTGGGAATAGATATGCCAGTGTTACGGTTGCTTAGGGAAATTCGTGGAGTTTCCTCTGTATCATAAGGCATCGGAATTCGACTTATTACTGAGGTAGCAGGAGAAATAATTGTATGCTGGGTCTTCTCTCCACAATTCTGTTGGGACTCAGTCAGTGGAAAGGGTTTGTGGTGTATGGGCTGGGGGGGTAAAGGTGGTCTCTCTTCAAGATGTAACTGTCTTGAACCCACTGTATCAGATGGATTTTCATTCTCTGACATCCGTGAAGGATCTGACAGTGCCGATGTCACCAAAGTGGTATGTATAGAATTGCTGTTTGATGCAGACACATATTTAGGTTCCATTAGGATTTTTCGTAAGGTACTGGAACTGGGGTCAATATCTGAGGCCTTTGTGTCAGGAGGCATTGGGGGATTTGATGAAGGGGTTCCAAGTGTAGATGATGCTGGTGCAGAAGGAGTTACCACTGTGACGTGGCATGAAGGAGCAACATAGATTCTACTCTCTTCAGTTCTCGGAGGCCAGTCTGGCGAAAGTGCCATTTTGGCAGGCCGCAGCAGGGGTACATTGAACTGGGATACAGGTTGTGGGCGGGCAGGAGCAGGGGCAAGTGCAGGGGTAGATGGCTCTGCTGCTTGGGGATGCTTTTTACAACTGGAGATGTTGCTTGCACCTGAATGAAAGGCAGATTCTTTGGGTACAGGCTGTTCAACTTCAGGCTGTTCTGCCTCTTTGGGGGTATCTACAGTTATAGCACTTGTAACATCACGCCTACAAGTTGCAACGGCAGTGACCACAGAGGCTGCTGCAGTTGCCCCAGCTGTTACAGTAATTGCTTTTGAATTGATGGTTTTTGGGTCTTCTGGGATCGACTCTGGTAATTTGACTAGGGAAGGCTCTGGTTGTGAAGCCTCTTCCACAGTATCCCCTTTTTTGTTAGCTGCACCTTTGCGACTTCGCGACTTCTTTGGGGTTTTGGCTCTAACTTTGCCTGTTTTCTTGGGTGTTTCAAGCAGAGGGGTCTCCTCAGCTGCCTTAGACTCTGCCATAGGCCCTTTTGGGCTGGATGTCAGAGGACCATCATCCGAGTCCGCTGCAAGAATATTGTTGATCACCATGTGCGTTTCAGGTTCCATAATCTCATTGGAGGACGGGGATATCAAGGATTCAGGAGGAGGAATAAGGGCCGTGTAAGTAGGAGGAGCTGTAAAACCATCCGCATCTGCACATGTTTCTTCAGCTGTGATGGAATCAATAGCGGCTGCAAGTTCAGTTTCGCTAGCAGGATTAGCTCGCTTCTCCTCCTCAACCTCACCTTCGGGCTCTACTATAACAGGAGGCGATATGGTAGGTTGCCCTGAAGGTGGTTCTTTATATGGTCGAGGAGGTTGCTCAACTGTTAGTTTAGCAATATTTTCAACTGCCTGCTCTAGTTCCATCTGCCGTGCTAAGAGGGAAGCAGCTGGATCAGTGGGAAGTTCAGGTTCTGATAAGGCGTCTTCCTTTTCTTGTGCATCAGGTTCTTTTGATTCTTTTGGAAGGCCTGTGATCTTAGTTTCGTCATTCTCTTGCACTACTGTCTTGTTTTTTGTAATAGTAGGAGCTTCAAATGTCTCAGGCTCCTCGTCCTCTGAACGAAGTAAACCTTTTACGTCATCAACGCTTACACGGATCTCAAGATTTTTTAAGCTGTGTGATTTATCATCACTGTCCAGCTTGGTATTTCTTTTCAGCCTTGGCGTTTTTATTTTAACACTCTTTTCAGGCTGTTGTCTCCTCTCAGAGAAGCTGGTGTCTACCTTTTCATTATCCCCATCAGTAGATTTCTTTCCACCAGAATCTTTTAAGTCTTTTTCCTTTCTGTGCACCGGCGAGCTTGCATTTTCTGCCTTTTCAGATAATTTCCCAAACAGTTCGGAATCAGCTTTTGGCTTAAGTTCAGAGTCATCATGACTTGCCAGATCAGCTTGCTCAGCTAGCACTGTAGTGCTGCCACACTGTTTGTCTATTCTGCCTCCTTTCCTGTTAACTGGAGCAGATGAAGTCAGTTGTGTTTGTTGCAGTTTCTGGGTGCGGGGTGAACGCCATCCCTCAGAGGCTTTCACAACCTCTACAGTAGTTGAGGTCTCCTTTTCCTCCGTTTCTTCTTCCACCATTTTCTGCTGATCCCCCTTAACTGGTGATGCATCCTCACCTCGTTTGACACCTCTTTTAGGTGGGCGCCCACGCCTTGTATTGGTAGATGGAATTTGAACATCTTGTTGTATTGGTTCTTTATCAGCACCACGTTTGCGCATGGAGCGTGATGACTCAACCACCTCTTTGCCAGCTTGGTCGTCTTCATGTAGCGTGGCATAGACTGACCTTACGTTCCTGCGACGTGTTCTCCCATGGATCAAACTTGACTCAAGGTTTTGTTCAGAATCTGATGCATGAATTGGTGATTTGGATGTGGTTTTAGACTCAAATGATGCTTTTGGTACTTCTGCACGAGGAGAGGAGGCCCTTTTGAGTTTCTCTCTGTCAATCCGTTCACTCTTTCGTGTTGCAGGTTTCTCTGTGGCAACTGTTTGGGAAGGCTTTGAAGTGCATAATACGGACATTGGTTTTGCCCTTTTACTCTTGGGCTGTCTGCGGTTTGGTAATGGTTTTATTTCAGTCTCTAGCGCTGGCATGCCCACCTCACTATCTGTCTCCGTTTTCTGAGACTCCTCCAAGTGTTTAGTTTCCTGATTTTCAATTTTCGGTTCTGTCTTAATAATTTCTGATTTTTCTTCAATCTTTGGGTAGTCAGAATAAGTGAATTCTACAGTTTCTCTTTCAAATCCACTTAATGAACCGCCAGGAGTGGGAGGCTTATCTTCCGCAAGAGGAGTATGTTCCACAGCAAAACTATCTCCAATTTTCACTTTGGGTTCAATTATATCTACTTTTGTATCCATTTCATTCTCTGGCTCAGGAAGGGCAAGTGGAGGGGTTATGATTAGCTTAGGAGCAACTGGTTTTAAGTCTTCCATAGGAAGAGAATTTTGAGACGGAGGTACCTCAAGAACTGGCTCTACTTTTTCTTCTTTGACAAATAACACAGGTTGATCTGAAGATGGAGATAAAAGTTCTTTCTTTTCTGGTAAAGACATTTCTTTAGGGGAAGGAACAAATGGTGAAACTGACAAGGTTAATAGGGGGCTGGATGATTTGTCATCCAGCTTCAGTGCTGGGTCAGATTCCTTATCAGACAGCACACAATTCTGCACTTCATCTCTTTTAATCTCCACCACTATCGAATCATTCTCAGTATCAGGTGGAGGATGGTCCTTGTCCTTTTGTTGTTGAAGCTCCAAAAACCGACTATGGAAAAGAACTATGGGTTCTTGTGGGATGTCACCTATTCCAGATTCAGGTTGTGCCTCAGTTGCACCTGGCTTAGGCCTACCAACTCCAGTTTCTAAATCTTGGTCTTTACGTTCAAGATGCTGCAAACGCCGGGAATCCTGTTCAAAGATTGAGCTGTGCAGAAAGCGAGAGGCAAACAGGTCCTGACGCTCTTGGTCCTGTGGCTTTAGTTCCTCCTTTTTATTGTGGAGCTTTTCATCAGAGTCAGTACGAATCTTTTTCTTTTTCATATACCAAGAAGGAATAGGTCGAGGTGCTAGCTCTACCTTGTCCTTATCTGAACAGCTGTTTGAGGTTGGAAAACGTGAGGGAAGAAAAGACCAATTATCTTCCCTTGAGGAATACAGTGTCTTGGCTCTTTCAAGGAGTGCTTTTGTGTCGGGAGTTATAGTTTTATCTAATGCAAAAGAATAAAACTTATTCTTTTCCAAGGAGCCGGAAAGCTTCAGGTCCGTCATCCTTTCGTCACGTTCCCTGAGGATATAAGACAAGGAACTATTGGACTTGGGCAAGGTGTGTTTGTTTTCTCCATCATCATCTGAATCAGACTGCACTTCTCCAGGTTCCAAATCCTGGCCAAGGCGTTTGCGAATGTTTTCGCGTTTTGCAGTATCAATTGGGAAAGTCATTTCCATTCTAACTGTATCAGACTTCATCCGTCTTTCCCATCGTTGCATTAACTCCTCATCACAGCCAAGCAAGTTTGTCTTAAGCTTTGGGAGCTCAGTGTCAGAAGTCTGAAAATGTGTCGCTGTCAGGCCCAAACTGTTTAATGTCTCTGTGTGTGAAAATGTATCATCTGTTGTTAAGGAAGACTTTCTTTCCTTGTTTAAAACTGACACAGATATATGAGAACTTTCATCTTCCTCATTCGCAGAAAAGTGACCATGTCCTATTGAGGGTGTTATACTTTGATAAATATCGTCATTCAACTTCTGTGAACTTGCAAAATTGCGCTCTTGTTTTGCAGTGACTATTTCAAAGTCAAAATTTTCTAATTTCTTTCGTTTACATGAAGAGAAGTCATCATCGGTCATATCCTGAATAGGTTTCCCCGAATCATGCACAATATAATCCTTTTCAAAGTCACATGTCTCATTACTTGGCAGATTTTCAAACTTGACTAACTTATCAGGATCGCCAAGCTTGGGTCGGAACCATCGACTCTGTTCAATTTGTTTTGTGCAAATATTATTCTGGTCAATTTGCACAAAGTGTTCGTCTCCATCATCTGAGTCTCTGCACTTTCCTCTCCCTTGTTCGTTTTCAGACAAAACTTGTTTCTGCTGTTCTTTTAATTCATCCAAATCAAGGCTGCCATTATCTGACATCTTTGTAAGATTGAAGGTGTTGTCACTTTTGGAGCTTTCTAAATCAATTTTAAGGTAGGGAGAGTCTAATTGATCTGTAGAATCTTCAGGCAGTTCCCCTAGCTGTGATTGCTGTTCCAGAGAAAAGCCTATGGAGTTGCTTTCACAGTCTCGTTCATCTTTAGGACTGGTAACTGAAACCATCCGGACACATTTATCCTTGTGATGCTCCTTTCTATGCATCCCTTTTATCAAAAGGTTTTTATCCAAATCAGTCTCCTTAGCACTGTTCCATAGTTTATGAAGTCCAGGCCTAACAAGATCCTCCTCACTAGTTCTCTTCTGTCGATCAGTTTTCTCTTCAAAACGTCTTTTCCTTGCAGCTAAACGGTCAATATCTATAGAAATGCAACTGTCAAATCCCATTTCAGATTTTCCATGCTTTTTGGATTTGATCTTAGCATCCTTGTCAATAACCTCCACTAAACTGTGCATATTTTTGTCTCTGGGCACCTTTCCATGCTTACAGATATCACTTTTTGATGATTCTGAGCGGACTAGAGGACTCCTCTGGTCAGCTGAAGGTGATGCCAATCTAGGACTGTCACTCCCACTCCTTGGCATTTGTTTTTCTTGTACAGGATGTCCAATCAATTTTCCTTCTTTTTCTTTAACGCGTGTTAATTGCACAACACAAGGCAGAAGGTCTAACCTTCCTTTGCTTGAGCCTTCCTTTGGAATTTTACTTCGAAGGACAGACTCAGGGCTAACATCTCTTTCAAGTTCAGGCTCTGTCTCACATGCTTGGATAATAGGTGATGCAACTTTGAGCTTCTTTATCCTCTGTTTCTCACTTTTGTCCTTGTCCCCTCGATCTTTACGTCCAGTCCGCTTCTCCTTTTCAACCAAATTCCCTCTTTCAACATCAAAGACTCGATCCTTCTCCAGTTTGTCAGTTTTATTATACCTTTCAGTGCGTGCCTTTTCAAGTTTTTCAAATCTGGGCGGGGAGATTGAACTGCAGCTACCACTTCTTTCAGAAGATCGGCAACAAATACGGCGGTCTGAATCACTTGGTATCCTCTCAGAGAGTGAGGGAGATGCAGCAGGGCTAGCAGGACGACGAGAGGAAATGTGAGATGGGCTTTGGCTACGCTCAATGGTCCTCCTCCCATGATCACGTCCACGATCGGTTTCAAAGCGCTCCCTCTCTCTCTCTCGTTCCCGTTGCAAATAGCTGTATTTACGAATGTCCTGCTCATAAGGGTCAGCTCTGTATTCTCGATATTCCCGGGGGTCTTCAAAGTATTGTGGATCATAGTAATCTCCCTGATATGGGTCCCATTCATTGTAGAACTCCCGACTTCTTGCAGGGTATTTACGACGTGGATCTTCAGTATATGTTCCTGGTGTTCGTACATTTTCATAATATTGTCTTTCTGCTTGAAACTCATATTGAGTTCGTCGATCATCCCTGAAGTAAACCCAAAAAAAGCAAGTTGTAATTTCATCATACTTTGGCCTCAAAAATTCAAAAATGTAAGGTTTAATATTAGACAGTTTTGAGACAAAATTATTATTTCTAAAGCAAACTACACAAACCTTCTTTCAGAGAGAATGTCATAAAAGTCTCGAATATCCTGCCCTGATGCCTGCATTGAGCGATAGAAAGCCATCTGACTTTCCTGATTGGCAAAATCCACCTGAAGAAGAAAAAAAAAGGGTAAGTTGCGATTTTTACAGCCCGTCAGGCATTGAAAATACTACATTAAAATATTAAGTGTCAAAATTTCAAAACAAAGCTTTGTTTCACTTACCTTTATTTTACTGCCCCCTATCTTCCACCCCTTTGTGTCTTTGACAGCGGCTTGTGCATATTCAATGTTGTTATACAGGATAAGGGCCATTCCTTTCATTCTGTCAAACACAACCTGCGGAAGACAGAGGAAAATAGAGTCCCAAGGTGCCAAAAAGTAAACAATGGGCGACTATGAAGGGGGAAATAAACAGACTTACCTTGACAACATGTCCATAGCGGCAGAAATGACGAGTAAGAAACTGCTCAGTTGTGTTTGATGCTAATCCATCTAACCAAACACATGTCGTTGGCATACTCTTTCCAAAGCCCAGCTGAAAAAGAAAGGATAAAATGTCAGATTGCAATTATTTTATCAAAACAACTTACAGTTTATACAAATTGTGGTCATAAATAATAATGTGCATGGTTGTAAAAAACAAGAATGTGGTGTGAAGGCACAATTGTAAATTAAAATGATATTTCTGACCTTCAATCTATTGTTACCAAGGTACTCGCCGTCCATCTTCTTTATGGCCTTACAGACACTGGCAATGTCGCAGTATTGTAGAAAAGCATACTGCGGGGCTCCATTCACCTTCTTAATGTCAATATCCTTTGGGGATGATGAAAACAAAAATATGCAGTCAGTAAGCCTGGTCCTCTCAAAATGTGTAACGTGGTAACCATTGCAGACAACCTGATTCTCAACCATTTCACAATAACCTACCACTATTTCTCCAAAGCGTTGAAAGATGTTAAGCAAATCGTGGTAAGTGGTGGTCTTCTCTAGGTTTCCAATGAATAATGTCCGCGTGGCCTTTGGATGAAACTCGTCTATCCTCTCATCCAAGGGCCGAAACTCGTTCTCACTTTCTGTCTCTGAAAACGTAAGTGCTCAATGGAACTTTGCGTTTTGCCAGTAATTATGTTTTTGCTGCAATACAGTTAAAGATCAGAACTTACCAGGGCCATTCCAGGCTGTGACATCAATTTGCATGCCAAAAAAAAGCTTCCCCTTTGATGCTCCAAGTGCTTTCTCTTGGTCCTCTTGCTGGCGGAAAAAGACAAGCCCGTAGCGCTCCTCTGAAGCTCCGTGGATTTGTACAGATGTGACCTTTCCATGTTTCTTAAATTCATGGAACAAACCATCCTTAAGACTCGTATCTGTAGGAAAGAGATCAAATGTTTGTAGATATTTGAAGTATGTATTCTGAAAAAAAAAAAAAAGACCAAATATAATGGTAGTTATGTTTAATAAATATGTGTCAGTATCTTGAGGGATACACATAAATACAACATACCACTATTTCTGCATATAAAAGGTATGTGGGCTTGCACACCACAGGAACACCTAACTAACCTGTAGAGCGCACAGGAAGATTTTGGACCTTGATGCCAAAGCTTTTACGTGGTTCATCCTTGTCAAGGGAGGATAAAGGAAGTGCTGAGGGTGCAGGAACAGCAGCAGACTGCACTGAACGTGCCGGGGAGTCATCACTGGAACTACTGCTAGAATCACTGTAGCAAGAGAGGAACATGGCCTAAGATGTTGTTGCAGACCGCACAGTTTTATCTCGAACTGCCATTATAGATGTATGATAAAAAGGTGTTACTGTGAAACTGGTGATTGCCTTAGCCTACCCCTACCCCATGCCTAGTAATACTTACTAGTAAGTACCTAGTTATACTAAGAATCTAATTTATTGTGAGATAGATAGATATATATATATTTTCCCCTCAATAAAATCACAAATAGTTATAATATGTGTACTGTAAACATGTTTTTACAAACTTAAGGAGATTTGTCATTTTGCAGTGCAACACTGTAAGTGCTACATGCTCTGCCTCTGAGAAATCATACATTATATGTGCTAAAAGCTATACTTCCATGCACGGTCAAGAACAGCAGTTAAAATATGATCTTTATAAACATTGACAAAAGGACACAAAATTTAGTGTGCAGCAGTGTCCAAACTGCAGGACAAGTAAGAGGGATCCCATTACATACAGTATTGAACAGGGAATGTTATGCACACATTTCAGATTTAATATATACAGTGACGCATTTGCATTAACTGTGAATCTCCAATCGTGTCTCCAGTTTCAAAAACAGCTATGCCGCTCAGCTGAAGGGGAGAAGAACAACCCCCTTTCTCCCCCAAATTATATCTGGTTCATATAAAAAAATAAAGAGACATATTTGCACGTCAGTTAGAAATTCATTGCTGCCTCATGTGCGTTTTTTTCTCAAACCATTCCCATGCCTGTCTCAGCTTTCTAGGCCCTCTGCTGTTTGTTTCCTTCTCACTTTCTCCTCCTGTGCTCAGACACTCCCGGAAGTGCTGCTGACGGAGCCTGGCCTGTGGGAGTGGGCAGGCAGCCAGCACTGGCCAGAAATTTCCAGTTCCAACTGGATCTCACGGAGGGGGGGAGCCATTACCCGTACACAGAGGTAGGCAGTGAGAAAAATACACCAGCCGTCTCCTGAAATTCCCCCCATAGTGCTACCTCCTCAAAACCACATGTGTCGCTACACATGTGGAGAGGGGTGAAGTAAATTTACATTGTGGAGTAAATCCCATGGACAGACATGTTTTTAAAACTCACTTGCAATTGACAATCCCAACATTTTGTTATTTATGCATTCCTTGTACAGTTATTACTCAAAACCAACCCAAATCAACTAATAAAAAGCAATACATGTACAAGAACTTGGACAGAATTATCACTGCAATAAATGCAGCACAAATACAGCTAAATTTGCATGTCAAACTCAAAACAGAGCTAAGACCAGATTCACTGGGATAGCAAACTGACAGCCACTGTTTGTGAAGAACATTTGGTTGCAACAATCGTGTTAATACACAATCACAGCACGCCAGGAAAACACCTTAATTACATACATCCAGTGCAATTATGGAATTAGTTATAGCTGTTGTATTCAAATGAATTCACCACCAATGAATTCAGGTTAGACCTTACCAGCTACCTACAGTGCGTCTTAATTTACTCCTAAAGAACTTTTACTATATTTTTAAACTTTAAATAAAATACTATGTATTTTATGATGGTGATGTTT
>NC_060157.1:28023996-28087110 GCF_021292245.1 Micropterus dolomieu | reverse complement strand
GTATTGAACAGGGAATGTTATGCACACATTTCAGATTTAATATATACAGTGACGCATTTGCATTAACTGTGAATCTCCAATCGTGTCTCCAGTTTCAAAAACAGCTATGCCGCTCAGCTGAAGGGGAGAAGAACAACCCCCTTTCTCCCCCAAATTATATCTGGTTCATATAAAAAAATAAAGAGACATATTTGCACGTCAGTTAGAAATTCATTGCTGCCTCATGTGCGTTTTTTTCTCAAACCATTCCCATGCCTGTCTCAGCTTTCTAGGCCCTCTGCTGTTTGTTTCCTTCTCACTTTCTCCTCCTGTGCTCAGACACTCCCGGAAGTGCTGCTGACGGAGCCTGGCCTGTGGGAGTGGGCAGGCAGCCAGCACTGGCCAGAAATTTCCAGTTCCAACTGGATCTCACGGAGGGGGGGAGCCATTACCCGTACACAGAGGTAGGCAGTGAGAAAAATACACCAGCCGTCTCCTGAAATTCCCCCCATAGTGCTACCTCCTCAAAACCACATGTGTCGCTACACATGTGGAGAGGGGTGAAGTAAATTTACATTGTGGAGTAAATCCCATGGACAGACATGTTTTTAAAACTCACTTGCAATTGACAATCCCAACATTTTGTTATTTATGCATTCCTTGTACAGTTATTACTCAAAACCAACCCAAATCAACTAATAAAAAGCAATACATGTACAAGAACTTGGACAGAATTATCACTGCAATAAATGCAGCACAAATACAGCTAAATTTGCATGTCAAACTCAAAACAGAGCTAAGACCAGATTCACTGGGATAGCAAACTGACAGCCACTGTTTGTGAAGAACATTTGGTTGCAACAATCGTGTTAATACACAATCACAGCACGCCAGGAAAACACCTTAATTACATACATCCAGTGCAATTATGGAATTAGTTATAGCTGTTGTATTCAAATGAATTCACCACCAATGAATTCAGGTTAGACCTTACCAGCTACCTACAGTGCGTCTTAATTTACTCCTAAAGAACTTTTACTATATTTTTAAACTTTAAATAAAATACTATGTATTTTATGATGGTGATGTTTTCAAACTTAGTATCTATGGTGATGTTTAGGTCGCAAGACAGATCAATGGATTATGTATAAGGAAACCAGAAACAACCTCAGACACCCCCATGATGAAGGCAAGATAGCTGAAACTGTTTGGTGAATTAAGCACTGTGTAGTCCTACTGAAGAAGAGTTTTCATTTGGCAAGAAGCAAAGTGGACCTTAACTTAATCCAAAGTATGAACCGCAGTAGTAAATCAATTCAGATCAAATCTTAATAGCCCCAAAAATTACAGCGGTTGCGTGCAAAAAAGGTCATTTTCCAGGCTTTGACTCCTACCAGAAAATAATCTACACATGCCATGAAAGATTTGTCATTCGAAGTGATCATCTTTCACCCTTGCCGTAAATGTCACATACAGTGATCTTCCCTGTCTTGTTCGTATAATATATATCTATCTATATATATATATCTATATCTATCAGAAAAAGCAAGCCTGTCGTTGCAGCAATGAAAGTGAAGTTTGGCCATGTGGTTGAGTATGTTAGACAGTACCTGCTTAAGAAACGGACATAATGACACGGTATTTGGAGATAATCTTGAAACAGTTAATGTTATAAACCGCAGCTTCAGCATCAAGGGATGTTGTGCAACAAGGTGTTCTTGATAGGAGTCCCCACTAACCAGTGACAGGATTTAAGTGGACACACAAGTTTGTAAAATAATTCAATACTGCCAGTACAGCTGATACAAATATGTTGGGAAAATTGCATTATGTTTAAAAAGACAGTATTATACACAAATTATTACAGGAAGATATAAGTGAAAACTTATTTCCCCATATAGACAGACTGATTTGGATCCAGAGGTCAAAGTAGGGGAAAATCCAATTCAGCCACACTTAACATGGTCTATGATTTGTTCAACTGTGGGTTTTGCTGAGTGGTACAAAATGTATACCACTGACATGGTTTTCCTGCTTTGCAAAATCTTGAGTGGTCAACATGAACACATATGATAAATCTGAGGAAAACTGTGCTGAATTAAAATCATCTAAGCAATTCTATTTAAATGATCAAAAATAAAATTTCCATCCTGCAGCAGATAAAATTACAAATTGCAAACATTTGAAGCAGTATTCAGAGTGCAGATTTTGTTCTCAAAATACTCTTTGCCCAGCACCAGACCTGGGTGCACAAAGGAAGGCAACAGCAACACACAAGGGTAGAAATCTTGACAGCCAGATTAGCTTCACTCACCTGCCACTCGTACTGCTGCTGGTACTGCTTACTGAGTCTGAACTGGAGGAGCGGCTGTGAGAGCCTGACCCACTGTGGGAGCGTGGAGGACGGGTAGCCTGACTCGCCAGTCTCTGAGGAGAGGGATTTCGCGAATGCGTTGAGTGTGGAGACCGGCTACGACTGTGGCGATACGACCGCTCCCCGCGCCGACCCCTGTCCTCCCGGTAAAGGTCCCGATGAACCACACTAGCCAAAGTAAAGGGTTCCCTGGCACGAGACTCATAGCGAGGCTCTGGTGCCTCAAAGCGGCAAGGGCTCCTGCTGTGTGAGCGGTAAAAGCCGACCCCGCTGGATGTAGATCCTCCACTTCCTCCCGTTGTGGCCACGGCTGATCCACCTGTTCCTGTGCTGCCAGCAACAGCGCTAACGATAGTTCCACTGACTCCCGACGCCACCGTTGTGCCACTTCCACTGGAGGTACCAGACCCGCTCCCAGCTGTGCTTAGAGTCCTTTCTCTTGCATCACGATAATAGTCTGTTTCATAGTGCCGCTGGCGGTCAAAACTGCTACCAGGACGCTCATGATGTCCATAGGCACTGTGATCATATGCCCGATCCCGACTTTCTGCCGTCCTAACAAACAGGACGAGACAACAACATCACATTACAGTTGCATTTAAGATGTTGAAGAAAGCTGCTAGCATCATGCAGTGGATGAACAAGATTATGTGTGCGTCTAGTGGGTTTCCCTTAGTGTTTTAAGAAGGGTGGTTTAAAATAGACTTATTTTCCAGACTGAACTACAAAAGGGGTTTTAATAACAGGTTCAGACAACAACCGTTTATGACTCGGATGTGAAATGTATCAGATCCTCCTTTTTCTACCAACCAATACACCAGGTGGTTAACTGTCTTTCATGCATTCAATTAACTTGGAGGTGTGAACACAAGAGTTCAGCTTGTTTTGCAGATGTGTTTTCATGCAACAGCTTCCCAGTTCAAGCATCACAGAGAAATATATAACTAGTATACCCTACTGTAAAATGCAACCCTCTCTATTGAAAATACAATCAACATAGGAAGAGATTTTAGCAAAAGGCATGCATTCAGTGCTCAATAGAAAATAAATCTGCAGCTTATGGAAAAGTTTAATTGCAGGATATAACAGGATTACTTATAAAAATGAGAGATTCAATGTTTTATATATTGTCAAGGCATTCTGGTCTTGTTACATCTAGCAACATTGCAAAAAGTTTTTAAGGCGTTTTATTATTTATCCGGGAGGCTTCGTTGAAGGTTTAGTCTTTTGTTTACAATGTTACTTGTTCTCCTGAAAAAAGGTACTGAAAGCATATTTTATGAAGATGCACATTACAAACTGTGCTAATAAGGACATTTGGTTCAGACCTGAACATCTTCTTACTGAATAAAGCAATCACAATTTAATTTGGTAATACGAATACTGTGTCATTACAGCAGTCATATTACCCAACTCCCTGTAATGAGCGAGACAGGACAGCAATTACCACTGTTTGAATTCACATCAAATTATAATCAGCAAATTAGCCATGATGTTCCAACACAGGGAAGAATATGGTTTAATATAGTTACAGTTACAAACCCTCATTAAAATACAAGACTATGTTTTTTTACTTTGTCCAGTTTAATCAAGAGGATGGAAAAATATTAAGATTCAAGACAAAGCTGGATTTTAATGGCAAACAATCCTCAACTGTGAAAATGGTAAAAACATTTCAGATAGCATATATGTAAATAAACTATTTGAAAAAAAGTTTCTTAAAAATATTACATTCCTGATTGTCCATGTTTTTGCTATTTGACTTGTAGCTAAGACTAAAAAGAAGGACTAATAAAAATATGCCCCTATATCCTATCGTATAATCCTAGATATCAAAGCTTTCTGGATGGAAATCCTAATGGTAATGTAGAAATGAAGTAACCACAAATGAATATGGCTGAGAAGCTACTACTGTTCTAATCCCCGCATCTCATCCTCATCTAACTGCAACATCCATGGTTTGAATCTGGACAGGGACAAGAGTCCTTTTTAGACCCACACAGCTTACTTCCCCCCTCCCCAATATTCCCTGTCCACTTTCAACTATCCAATGAAGGCAAGGATGGCTGAAACAACTGTCTTAAAAAAAGAAGGTGTCACATAACTAGAACTTAAATTTCAACAATATTATCCTTTCAGGGTGAAATTAATCTTAAATATATAAATGTGTGAAATTAACAAAGTATTCCAACCAATTGGAAATACAGGCTTTACAAATATTCCTTGCTGATAATTGATAGAGGTATCCAAATTTTTTGGGTCTTTGATGTGGACAATCCTAGATGTTTTGATTCCATCTATATAAAGATGTAAATTATCTATATTTTGCTAGCTTGCTTGAGAAGTTAGCAGCGCCCTTTGGTTAGTATTTTCTTAATAGTCGAAAAAAAAAAAAAAAAAAAGGGTGAGCAGTGCTTTTTGTTTTCAATCTCAAGCAAATGTTTGTAATTAGTTCCTTCATCGACACGTTGAATATTTATAGGCTTTTTGTAATACTTTTAGTTTTATAATTTCCCAGCTTTCATGTGTTTGTGACGTACAACTGCAGTGTAGTGTTACCACTAGAAATGTCCTATTAGTTGCTTTGGATGATTTAGGAAATTGTATTCTAGTTGAGAGGGAAATGGGTCCTCACACAAAAGAACAGCTGAAAACCTTTAAATTTCAGTGCATTTCATGGTCTCAGGGTAATTCAGAGGAAACATCTAATAAGGACCCAAATACAATATACGCAAAATAGTTACTGAAATGAGCTGTCTGCATCTTAGGCTGAACTTTAGGCTGCTGCCATTTCTCTGAAGATGTATGACTGAAGTGTTTTCCTCTGAATATCTGATACCCTGTGGTGTCCTGAAAGGTATTTTGTTAAATGACCCATAAGATAAGTTTTTTAAAATGCCCAACCTGACCTTTACACCTAACAAAAATGTGTTCCATATTCACACTCAGATGTTATTTATCATACTTTAGAAGACTGATTGACTGCATTAATAACCTAAGCTTAACCCTTTTTACAAAATAATAAACCCTCTGATGATTTCCCCAACCAAACATTTTTATTTTAGCCCTTGCAAGGATATATGATTGAGTTGATGATGAGTTTTTTTTAACCGAGCAAAATTTAAAGACCAAATTAAGTTATGTGGCCAATCAGTGTAAAACGTTTGACATAAATGTAACCTACAGACACTAACATTATTTTTAGGTCATAAATAGACATCTTTACACCAAGGCATTTGCCATGGGGCACAAGAACAAAAAAGACTGAATGAGATGCACATCCCGTCTCCTGGATGTTGAGGATAAACTAGTTTAGGAGACCAGCACTATGTCTGTATTTCACTGCACTATACATGAAGTACAGAGGGTGAGGGGCAAACTCTGTTTCTGCTTATTTGATTTAATCATCTATGTGCTGGATTCATGAATAACATCTATGGTATAACGATGTCTGCTGTGAAAGTGATGGATTACCATGACCCCTAGATGCTCTCGAAAATGCTAATTTGGTGGCGCAGGCTTACTGCTCAATAGATAGCCCTCAATTTCACTTTACACAAAACAGGTTCTACATTATTCATGGAGCTTAAAGATAATTCAGTAAGACTTTTTTGGCAAATTTTCCATCAGTGTTTGATTATTAGTCTGCTCTGGTGCATGCTAAGCACATCAACTGTTTTAGGATTACGTGAACAGCATAATTATGAGGATGCATTCCAGCAGCATGCTAAAAAGACATCTTATGTGGAGGCTCAGTTATGTGGGAGCAATATATCAATTGAATTCTAATCTTCCAAAACTATTATAAGTTGTTTATTGTTAAATATCCTTCTGCCATGCAGACTGAGAGTTCTGTTGTCCTTGCAGGCTAAAGCATAAACCATGGCGCTTTGTTATTATATATATTGTGAAAAACTATATAATAAAGTCTGTTTTTGGTTAAAACAGTAAATTAAATACCTGACAACTCAAGGTAATCCATCAAACTGAAGCAACAATCCCAACAAACCCAGTACGGCCATTAGTCCTGCTAATTGATTTAAAACATTGTCTATGGTCTAATACAAATAGAAATTAAAAAAGGCACAGATACTACAATATAAATGGTAGAGATTATTATTTTTTTTTTTCACATTTAAATCCAGTCAGGGATTTTGGATTAATGTAATCTATATACTTAAATATTTCCTGTGACTATGATCCACTCTAATAAGACTGAATTGCTACAAAAATAATCTTAAATGCTTTATATTCCTCAAGAGTTTAAGCATAAGAACAAAATTTTGAGTCTCCACCCTGTGACACATAATACAGTTTTCATATTCTACTAATGTCCCATATTAAAAAAAAAACTGCAGACATTTTAAAACTGCAAGTCAGGAACCAAAGATACTGGGTCTGGAACTAATAATTACTGATTCATTTGCAGATTTGTTTTAATTAATCGATCATTGATTTGGTCTATGAAATGCTTTTAAGTTTTTTCCCCACAACTTAAGGTGACATTTTAAATTGTCTTTTGTCCAACCGACAGTCGAAACCTCAACGATATTTAATATAAAATGACATACAGAGAAAAATCATTAAACAAACAAAATTCTTGATTATATTCGTTTAAGGATTCATCAACTAATCGTTTTAACTGTAAAAAATACTGACACGTACAAATCCTGAACTCTGATCTTGAAAAAGCCTGAATTAGAAGCAATCTATAATGTTAATTTAATAATTATTTCATTCTGTATTACTAGTTTTTAGAGAAATACACACTAATGTTTATTTTTTTATCTTTGTAATTGTATCCTTTGATCCTTATTTTTTACTCCTATTTTAATTGTTATTATCGCAGCTTTTATCATACCTCTTTTCACTGCACATATCGCAAATAGGAGTATCTGACAAATCTTTAAGTCTTCAGATCATTTAAGTCTTCATAAAAATTCCACAGCCCAGTGTTATATTAACACAATGTTGTAAAAAGGGACTTTTTGTTTTCCTTTATCACTCATCATGAATAACTGCACTAGCAATAGCTGCACTTTGGATATATTCATCATAGGGTGAACAGGGGAAAGGAACTTAAGGTGAGGGTCAGGTGAGAGGGAGAGAAAGGAAAACAATACAAGGTAAGGTAAGGTACAGATTTCTGCACATAGACACACAGGTAGTAATAACAGTCTATGTACCAGCTACTTCTGTTAGTGGGGAAAATGGAGAGAGACAGGGGTTCAAACTAGGGGGTTAGAGAGGACAGCTAAAATACACAGGGCAGGACATACCAACCTTTTGAGAGAGTGGTAACTTGACCTATAATTCCAAATACAATATAGGGAGATAGAACTTTGTGAGCAGAAAAAATGGGCAAAAATGTTGGGTGGAGGGGGAAAAATTGAAGCAAAATTGTTCACTTTAGAAAATGTAATCCTCATCTTCAGGGCAGGGGACCTCATGTAGCCTACTTAGATGAGCTGGAGTGTCTGTTTTAATTAAACTGATGAAAACAAACTTTGTCTTGTACGGATCCAGCTTAGGATGTTTTGTATGCTGGAAAATGTCAATTTGAGTCTATATATCCATCCAGTCTATATATCCATCCAAGCATGGGGGGGGGGGGGGGGGGGGGGGGGGGGGGGGGGGGGGGTCGTCAGTATTGCAGTATTGAGTCCAGTAAAATAAATACATGATATCCAGGAGTCTGTCTTCAGTAAGTACTGAACCATTGATTCCCCAAGAGTGATAATGGAAGTGATGGAAAAATTAAGTCTTACATTACATTCATTTGTGAAGTCCTGCACATTCCACTGGTCACACTGTGCACAGCAGTAAAGTAGTCAAATTCCTTTGACAGAGGGATGGAAATCTGGCCATGACAGATTACAAATAAAGATTATTTCTCTCAGTGGTAATCCAGAGTCCTGTTTATAGAAACACTGCATTCATTCCCAGAGTGGATAACATTCATTACGGTTTTGAAGCTCATGGATGTTCATGTCTGTGGTCTATCTCCTCAGCAAGCAGAAGAGCCTTCATGCAGTCCAAACCCGGAATCAATGAGAAATGCGGTTCTTGGGTGCAACTTAGTTCTCTGATTCCTTATGTGATTGTATCCAAGGTTCAGTTATAGTTCCACATCCAGGAAAGGAGCGGGTAATCCACCGATATGAAGTAGGTTATCTCCAACAGCAACTTTCCAGTCTCAATTTCCAGCCTTCTTCTTTGAATTGTATGATCCAAACATAGTCCGTGTTGGTCCTCAGAAAATCTGCGAGTGTCAGTCTTAAAAGTAAAAATAATCTCCACAAAAATAAGGTAGGAAAAAAAAAAATTGTCATTTGCTCACTTGTTTTTGTTGCCTCTACTGATTTGGATCACCAGTAGGTCTCCCAGCACTCAAATTGTAATGCCCTGATTTTAGAAATAATCCAATACAAAACAACAAAAAAAACAAAGGAACCAAGAAAGCAACCCATACCTTTAGCATGACAGCATATCCTTAAGGTGTCTGGCCAGTATTAATCCAACAGAGGGGAATAAATATCCTGTGTAGGTTATCCACATGACTCCAGCCCGCGAGAGAAGTGAACACCTCCGTGAGGTGTGCACAATTATTGAAAACCAAATTAGACTAATCCAAACAATGGTGTCTTATACATATAATGTGTGCTCTTGGTTGTTTTGTTACATGAGGAAAAAAGGGTGACATTAATCCACCGAGCAGGGCACGTAACTCCAGATTAGGGGAATCCCAGGGATGGCCGCTGGACCACTCTCTCTTTTTCTCTCTCTCCCTCTCTCTCTCTCTCTCTCTCTCCAGCAATCTCCAATAATCCTGGGAAATTTTACGATATCCAATCTTAGCCCCGCATTTTCCGCAAATGATATATCCACCTCATAGAGATGTTTAAGCTCACATAGAAATCCCCAACAGCCATTTAAACTACTGACTATTCTTTTCAGTAAAAGATACATGTGCACAAACATGCTCTCACTTACAGAATATCTTGTCGTCTACCTGCAAGTACGAATCCAAGAGCGCTGGCTGCGCTCTGAGGACTTTAGAGGGGATCCCTATAAGATTTATTTTTGAGCATGAACTGTCCCCCCCACCCCCAAACAAGTGAATGAATAGATGGTGGGAAGATGCTTGGAGGTAAGGTGTTTATCAGAAAACACGGTTCCCCCTGCCTTCAGAGAAACTTTGTCCACTTACCCGTCTAGTCTGCGTTCATAGCGTCCATCTCTGCTGTGGAGCGACGTGGGGGGCCCATACACAGCCCCCCCTGCCGCCCTTGTGAACCCTGATACATCCCGGCCACGAGAGCTTAAGGACAGACTATCATCCAGCCCCCTCGCGGCACTAGGAATTGTGCCTGGTTCATTGTAGTCAGTGCGCAGGTCTCTGTCACCCATCTTGTTGATAGCATTATGAGCCTTCTGAGCACTTTTAATGTCCACAAAATCCACAAAGGCTGCGACTCCACCTTCTGAACCCCGCTTGGGCAGGACCTTGACACTCTCCACACGTCCATATCTAAAAAGAAAACAACAGAAAAACAAGATGATGATTGAACTGCAATTACATTGCATCAGTGTTTTGAATTGCCAAACAGGGTCTTCATTTTGAATTCTTAATGAAAATAAAATGACGCCGCCTTTTTCTCAAATTACACAGTGTTAAATTCAAATATGTCTGTGTGTGTGTGTGTGTCTGAGAAGGGGTGGGAGGTATGGTGGCTTTGCTACTGCCCTGTGGTAGTTTCTTATAAGGCAACAGTAACCCAGCAACTGGACTTGAAACCTTGGCACACTGCATGTTAATAAATGCATATATTTTCTAACATTAGCATGTTTTCTAGGGGGAAGGTGCTGTCAAGCTTATAGCAGCTGGAAACCACACAGATGAGGTTCAGGCAACATATAAAAAGAAACGTGACATTTCCTGATTCACTGAGTGAGTTAAAAAAAAATAATGATAATCTGTTTTATATTCTGTTCTTCTATTCTTAAATATTCTGTTTTACTAAAACCAAAGCACTGTGGTGCAATTTTTCAAATATGACATTATCCCCCCCTGAAACTTAAAAAAATAACTGCACAAGATACAGGAATAACATTTTTTAATATATATATATATATATGAGTGTAAGAATTCTATTGTTTCCTTAATAAGCCTGTGAATACCTCGTTAAGTGATGGTTGAATTGACTGATGGGAAGTCTATTAGCCTCCCCAAAATGTACAAGCACAGTCTGAGATTACAGAGCCTGTTATCATGTTTATGCAATGAGTGCCCCCCCCCCACACGAATCTTTCGGGAGCGTATTTTCGCTGTCCGACAGAAACAGTAGGGTGCTCATAAATTTATTGGCATGCCGTTCCCAACACTGAACTGCCTCCGACGCCATTTTATAAAAGCTGTTCACACTGCTTACTCATTCCGCCGTCCCCCATCTTCAATGACTTCTATCACACTGGGCTGTCATGCACCTGCATACTCTGACTACCTCTGGGTTAACGCTGGAGCTGAGGCAGCATGCTAAAAAGGACTCGCCAATACAGTCTCGCCTCCGCTACTGCAATAACATGCCAGTCCCCCCCCCCAAACATAACGTTACGCACATTTTATCCTGGGCTAACATAAATAAAACGGTATATAGGAAGCCCATTATTGTGCGTTCTGCAAGGCTGCAGGAATCAGACACGAACCATATTTTAGTTCACTCACTGCATGAGGACCGTAAATAATAAGACAAAAAGAGTGCAAAGCACCAAATTAATATCATCAGTTATCTATTTTACACTGTCGTATTTTGTATGTTGTGGGACAAATATGTGCCTTTCGGGTACAATTTTGTTAAATAGACATGTGGGCTATGATTCATGTTGGTAATTTAGCAGCTTTCGTCCGATATGCCGACGCCTACACAGTAAAGAAGGCAACGTAGTTCTTATAAGTAGACTATGATGTTTTTTACAGCAGTCTGCTCTCCAGCACATATGGACGGAGAGGCGAGCTGCTATTTCCTTGACAGCCGAGAGAAGAGAGAGGGGACAGCGCGCCGCACAAAATCTCATATGGAGCTACATTTTTTTTTTCTCCGTCCAAGGAAGACAACAAAGAGCTAAAAGCCCATAAACGGTGCATGGGTCTGGGCAGCACCAATTGCCCAAACAAAAAGCACAAACAGAGCTCAGTTAGAATATCGTATTTAAAATACCGATATGTTGTCTGATTTTCCTTGAATCAGATCACGCTGCAGGCTGTGCAGGTCCGAAGCTGGGGAAAGCAACACGGTAATAATATGGCAAAGATAACCATTTCTGTGATCATGCGCGCACAAAGTAAACACAGAAGCATACTACGACGTTGCAATGTTGCATATCGGTTAGCACAGAGCGCCCTGTTCAATCACAGCCAGCTTGCAACAATGTTGCAGGCAGCGTGGAAGGCGGCGTGATGTCGTAAATGTCACCTTTCAGGTTTCACTGACTTCTGTTGGATTTAGGGGTAAAAATCCCGTTATTGCAGCAACTATACTGCACTCCGATACGTAGGTGCACCTAATCCACCATACTTTGTGCGCAGGTCTGGCTGGAAGCATTGACCTGAGAATCTCAGAGTCAAATGAAACACCGGGTCCCTGATATGCTCAGGCACCAGAGAACACGGCAATAGACTTCACACCGTCTACTACAGATACAGACTGTTAAATGCACAGCTTGTAACGTTACAAAGCTAGCAGCTCGCCAGGTAACGTTAGGCTGAAGTTTGTTTACAGTGACATGTCGTTACCTTATCCGCTATAGAAAATGTGTTTTCTTTACGGTCACCAGGTGGAAATTTAGGCTCCTTAATAAAAGCCAAATGGTTACCTGGTGGGAATGTTAAGTCACACAACATGAAAGGCCAAGCGAAGTTATCTCCTTGCCTACAAGTTAGTAGCCTATCCGTGTCAAAATGGCAAAACCATATGTCCGCTAGCTGGGTGGTTGAAGCGTGCTAGCCGTTTATTTTTTTTTATCTCATCTGAAATGCAGCACAATGTTGTTGCTTATGGAGAGCTGACAGCACAGTTGCCAAATGGGACTTTGCTACAGGGGAACCTCCTGCTTCATCCCGACTTCACTAAAATGTGACACAACAGAGAGATGCTGGCCGTGCACTCGTCGTTACACTACAAAACACACGCACACAAATACAGACACACACACGTCGCTCGTAAGTGTTTCTACTCACCGCTTGAAGTGCTCAATGATTTTCTCTTCTCGTACATTTTCGGGTAAATTTCCCACCCATAAATGTCTGGTTTCCCGGACCATACTGTGTGCTCCTGCTCCCCTATCATACAGATGAGTTTGCTATGTCAGTTTATTCCTGTGCAAAAAAGAAGAGGTTTGCAAAATAAACGCCGGACAAGAAAAAATAAAATAAAAAATTCCTCGGCGCAAATCATGGACTGGTCGGTGTGACCCAATGTAAACCATTAGGTTGAATCCCCGCACGCTGTTTGATACTCTTCACTGTTAAAGCGCGATCTTGCACTTCATGAACGCGCTCCGGACTGTTCCCGTGACTAGGCGCGCCCCTGACACCATGCGACCTTTGGGTGTCGAAAGAAAGCATGTAGCTTCCTAAAAAGATGCAGCAACTTCGCTTGTAATGAGGGGCACACCGCGCAGGCGTGGCTTTGTGTGTGAACTTCTTTTTTTCTCCCCGATGAGACAGTCCTCTGCACTTGCGCATGCGTGAGAAAACCCCTGGTTGAATGAAGGTGCTTTGACATCTGAGAGGCTTTGACTCACAGGAGGATCCCATCAGTGCTAGTTGGGTCCAGCAAGGTGAATCACTTTGCATAAAGTAAAGCTAATTGAGTTTTATATTTTTATAATCTTTTGTTATTGTAATAGGCTAAATTTTGTTTTTATCAATGTACAGAAAAAACACCCCCACCCCCCAAATCATGGGCCCACATTTGTCTCCAGAATTTCAGTTAACATTTTACATCAGTAAAACAATATTGCATGCAAGGATTTGATCTTACATAAGGGTTTGCAGAGTTGACCTCCTTCCATTCAAAAAGAATGGAAGGTAAATTCTAAAAAAGTTGTGTTGAAGATTTTGACACATAAAGTGTAAACTTTAGCCTGCAGGAAACAGGAAATAAGGGCTTGTTGTTGTTATGAATTTTAATAATAACAACATTTGAGGCTGTGATGAGCTGCAGTCGAACAATATGCTGCGACATAAGTTAAAATCTATAGACCTCATTAGCTGCTCGGAAGTTAACAGAGCAGTTTCAACAGAAAAGATTATATTCTAGAATCTCTATTTTTATCTACTGTACTTTTTGGCCCATAGAATTAACAGGAAATTATATATATTTAAAAACTAATTCCGTTTTGTATTTGTCAGTTGTCTTTATAATAACAGATCACTTACCATAATCTGTAAACTGAAAGACTCTGCTCACAAGCCCATACTATTTGGCGTATAGTTTTAGGGAACTGAAGAAAATCATGTTTGTGATTTATGTATCACCAACGCTATCCATCCACTGAATTCCGGACTGCTGTCTATCAGTCCAACTGAAACTAAAGTGTCCCATTAAAAAGGATATTCTCAAAAAGATAAACTGTGATATTGACATGTGAGGCAAAAAAAGCATTCAGTCAAATGAAATCTGTTTTACATGTCTTTCTGTTAAGGTCACTGACAAAACAAACACGACTCATATTAAATGTTCACATATTAGAACATTTTGCTAACTGATACAATGAGACACAAAGCACAAACCCAAAACCTGTCACAGTTTAACGCAGGATTAAGCAGAAGAGCCGTAGACATGATACAACATAAAACTCTTTACATAATTAGGCTTGTTATACCTGCGGTCCTTCGTCTTTACATAATTAGGCTTGTTATACCTGCGGTCCTTCGGGACAAACAAACAAATTTGCTACTACTCCTGAGCTACAAAATGGCTTGGTGCCTATTAAGTCAAAATCCTTGACCTGGTCTGCGCCCTGTTTTAAGCTAATAAGTAACATGAGAAATTGGGCTCATGTCCAAAGGTTCAAAGAGACCAGTGGTGATAAGCACTTGTGCGGGGGAAATAAAAGATGCACTATTTTTTATGCACTTTTCCTTGAAAGAGTTGTTAGTAAAATTTTAATGATACTTCCTTAAGGTGTAGATTAGCCTACTTAAAAACTATGTCACCTAATCAGTGGGTCAACATCTGTTAGTAAACTGGTGGATGAAATGAGTTTCAGTTCAATTACTCCACAGTAAATTTTGGCCATACCCATTCTGAAGCTGAATGTAATGTTTAGCCTATAGAAAACGATTATTGGAGTAAAGTTTGGTTTAGAAAAGCCCTGTTACTACACTACAGCATTATTCTGCTTTTGTTACTATATTAAGCATGCATATTAAAGGCAGAAGTACGCTTGCGTGGAACTGCGGTAACAAGGGGACACAAAACTGCTCTGCGCATGCGTCCAGCGTGCCTATCAGATGAGAACAGAAAGGTCTGGAAATCTCCAGAGGAGGTGTCAACAAGTCCTCAGTCATTTCAATGGGCAATTTCACCATATTCGGGTGCTTATGGAGAACGTCCTCCCTATTTCTACTGAATTCGTCCTGATGTGGAACTTTATTCAGTTAAAAATCTAATAAACCTATGGGAGTACAATTTCCTATGTTGGTGGATCGACTAGACACCAAAACTAAATATCCTCTTCAGTGATCCTCAGACCTGGATTATCTTGGGAACTGGACCGTCAGGCTTATATACCCACAGTAATTCCACACGCCTTTTTTTGACAGGAATGACGGGACTGGTATAACAAAACCCCTGTAATGGAATATGTTTCTGTCGGTCCACAGCTCTCAATAAAGACACCTCATCTAATGGGCATAATACCGGCGTCAAAACATGGATTTAATTTTAAGTGTGTGTCAGAGAACTTCTAAATTGTCACAAGAAGTTAGGCTTTATCGCTAGTTGACGTTATTGAGACAATGTTGCCGAGACTCGAGACTCAAGGTGGTAACCGAATCCAACACACCTTTACTAAAAACGCCTCTCGGTGTTATAAAGCGAATTTGGTGTCAGTACGCTACTCCAATATCCTTTAATGCAAGCTGATTTTATTTTTATTTCGTCTTTGTCCGCAAGAATTTAGACGAAGCAAAGGTCAGAGTGATAACAAGTGACCTAGTCTTTCCTTTGTCTAACGCCATTTTGTGTGACTTCACAGCACTAACGTTGTCGTCAGCCATTTTGCCTTTTCTTTTCAAGCAGACAGTCTCTGTAGAGACATGACAAAAACTGAATCATATTTATAGAACCATAGGCTACGTTGTGTGGAAATTGAGCTGACCAACAAAATAATACAAAATGACTAAACGAAGTCTTCCCCTTTTTTAAGCTGTCTGTGATAAGAGTTATTAACGTTTGCAGCTGTGAGTTAGTGCATAACCGGTGAAAATAGCCAGCTGTGTCAATTTTGATGAACGTGTTTTTGTTTTTTGCATTCAATCCATTTTGTGTTATACTAGCTAGCCCACCTAATACGAATTTGTTTTATGGTAAAACCTCGATGTGAGTTCTGTGGCCCTCTTGAAATATCCCCTTTAAAATTGATAATGTAGCCATCATGTATAAAATTGTGTTTACATTTATTTTGCAGAATACGTTTGTGTTCATGGTATTTACTGGTAAAGAGTAAGTGGTTCTTCCATTGTTTTATACATATAGACCTATACCAATCGAATAAACAGTTTTATATATATATATGGACACTAAATACATTATTGAGCTGTGAGTTTCTGCTCCTTCCTTAAATCACACCAATTAGTGGGATAATTAGAATCAGCTGATTGCTCCCAGCTAGCTTGAGTATAGCAACATAACATAAACATAGTAAACCTCACTTATTTTGACCCTCATTTATCAATAGGCCGTGGAAAGGGTTACAATGGCCTTAGGCTCTGGGCCCCCACAAAGAAAATTACTCTTCCTAGAATAACTGCCATGCCAAAATATTTTCAAGATTACAGCATCACTTCATCCAAGAGGTCACACATACTCTTATTATAATGTCCTGAACTGCACATTTGTTACCTGAGTTAGTGTTAATAAACTGACAATCACAAAGAAAATTACATAGGAGAGTATCAGACAAGAAAATCCATTTGGCAAAGTTTGTAAAGAAGCTTAATGATAAATTCGAAGACATCAGGAAGAAAGTTATATGAGGCAGATTATACTGTGGGTCATATTACCGTTTTCACATGGTGGTTGGATAAACTTTTTCTAAAAAAATAAGGTTAAAGAGCTGGAAATGTTTATTTGTTTTTTTTTTCATAATGGAATACATGAATTCACTATAATACACTCCTTGGACTTTTTAATGAAAAAAAAAATCATTCAAAAACATTCATTGTTGATGTAGCCCCAATATGGCTTAGACTAATAATGGCATTCAAACAAGTGGCACTAAATTTTAAAATCCGAGTGGCTATCTCTGATGCTCCTTCTCTTTTGCCCGTAGTCTTTGTTGATGCTCTCGTTTTACGTAGTCTGTAAAATCCTCTTCATCCTAGATGCACACACCAAATATGACAGAAGAAATGCACAAACACACACGAAATAAAGTGTATAAACAAGCTGCTGGCCAGGAAGAGTATAGCCTACAGACAGTCAGAATATCTACTGACTGCTTCCATGTGATATTATAGTCATCATTATTCACAAATATATTAATTATACTAATACTAACAATATTATACTGAAAATTTGTCTGGGCAACTTAATCTTTATTCTTATACTTTGTCTTTATGGTTAATCTCACCTAAACAAATGTTTATCAACCTTTATCAGATTCAGAACAGATTCAACCCACATTGGGTGTTTAGTTATTATTATTTATTTAATATTGATACAAAAAAAATGCAACTTTATTTATAAGCACTGTATCAACAGTATGTGCTTTCGTTTGAAATTCTGAACTACTTCCTGCGATGGACTGGCGACCTGTCCAGGGTGTACCCCGCCTTTCGCCCAATGTTAGCTGGGATTGGCTCCAGGCCCCCGTGACCCTGTATGCAGGATAAGCGGTTGATGATGGATGAATGGATGGATGGATTCTGAACTGCTTAAACAGGCTAGCTCAGTAAAAGAAAAAGTAGGCTCAGTATTCTGAATCAGAGAATACTTTGACCTGAATCTGTCTTGGGGATCTTAAACCTTCTCCACCTGGGATACAAGTTTGAGAAGTTCAGACTCATCTGGGGACCTAGTCTAATGAACACATTGATATTCTGCCCCAGTTTTGGGGTCCCGATGGACAGAAAGTGCTTTCGGCCCCGTGTGCTGCTTCCAGGGAGACTAACTGACCTGTGAGGATGCCGCATCCAGCAGATCCATTGTGGGGATTAGACAGCTGGCCTCACCCAGGAAACACATTAGGATGTGGAGCACGTCAGTCCAGCGTCCAACAGTCAGCATCAGGACCAGCAAACCACCGAGACGCACCACCACTGTGTTCAGGACAGCCTGGCTTCCAGGCAGACGGTGCTGTTCCTCTGCAGAACCAAAACATAGCATTTAAGGGAAATACTTAATGAAAATGTGTACAGTTCATGGTCCTCAAAGACCAGTCTTGAGGGAAGTACTATCACAAGGCTGTAGCATTAGTGAAGGTCCTGCAGATTGACCAGTGTCTAATGAGCATTGCACTGTGATCTCTGACATAAATGTTTCCCATTTTATATGTTTCTCACCCTGCATGTACACGACCAATAGTGTGTAGCAGATAGTCAGTGGTGTCCAAAACCTGAGGGCCTCTGTTGCAGAGAGAAAGTGGTGATTGATGATAGATATGGCGGCCACCACAGCCACACAGAAAGTAATAATCATAGTCCTGCACAGCATTGGAAACAGGCAGCGGCCTGATGTGAGGAGGCTGATGCAAATGCCGCAGTAGCGCTGTGAGCTGTGGAGTTTATACAGAGCCATGACATGGTGCAGCAGGAGTGAGGCCTGCCTAGCCAGGAGCCAGCTCAGTGCTGCTGCCAGGAGCAGGCATAACCAGCGATGGGATGCCCCCTCGTGGAGAAAATGCAAACTGCAACTCAGGGCACAGCCCAGAGAGAACTGGCTTTGAACTAACAGCTGCTGCAGAAATTTCCTGGACTCCTGGGGAATAAAGGAGCATATGAACAGAACTGATGGTTGAAACAAAACAGATGATGGGCTGTTTGTTATAATTTTTATTATGTAATTGGTTTCTTACCGGTCCAGCTGTAACCCATCCAGAGACTCCTCGAAGACAAAACTCTAGTACCACCAGGGAGGCAACACGGGAGCCTACTACAGCCAGCAGCCCAGTCACAAAGAAAAACTGGAGCATCCCAGTAAGTCCAGTTTGAGTTCTTTGATGACTGGGCGTCCTCTGGCTTGATGTATCCTTATCATTTGTATCACTCCAGCTGTGGGTTGTGAGGAAACAAATCAAGTAAGAAAAAGAAAAGTAAACTGTAAAGGATCTGTACCAGCACTGAAATAGGAACATTTTGATGAGAACAGTGAATACTCGAAATCTAGCAAATTGGTCAGCTTATGCAACATATCACTAAATTAATCTTCATGTAAAGATTTATTAAAAGGCACCTCCTCACCTTTCCTCTAAAAATAAGAGCAATCTCATCAGGGACCGTAGCACAGAGATCCCACATGCAGCTACCAGTCCTGCAGGTCACATAACACTGAATTTGCAACCAATAACACATTCCGGCTGTTCAGTTTTCAAACAGCCTGTAGCAATGTGGACAGTAGAGGAAATGAATGGATGAGGAGCTCACCTTGAAGTAAACTATCCAGTGGATTGGTTTCTAGAGTCAACCACCCAGGTAGAAAGTAGGAGGTCGGAAGAAACGACGTGATAAAGGATAACATCGTACTAACTTTGACTTAAAGAAGTAAATGTCATTTAAATGTCAGAGGTAAGTCTAATTAAGTAATCACACATTCAAGATCCATATTTTGTGCTTACTCCAGCTCAGGGTTACAATAATGTGGAGTATCAGCTCAGCTCTTCCGTTTGTTTCTGTTGACTAAGTGTTGAACTTTGCTCATGCAGAAGCCTGTTTTGTGTCCTTTACCATACCAAAGGTCATCTGAGAGTCTGTGCAGCAGAGGCACTAGGCAGCCTGAGTCATAACAAGATAATGGAGGTAATTGCGCCATGGGAAAAACTATACACTCTGAATGATGGCAGGCATTAGTTGAGCACAAGATGTCTGAAAGCTACAATATAGGCAGTGCTCTGAAAAGGACTCTGAAGTTTCTTTATACAGCCCATAATTTCAGAAGGCTGTATAATCTGTACCTTCTTAGATATTTTATTTGGATAAAGAGAAACTTAACACGTACACACAAAAAAAGCAACACATCATGGATTCCTCTTCCTAGACAGATAGACATACAATCGGTGTCATATGGTTAAACACAAGTAGCAGTAGTGTAGACAAACAGCAATGCAATATTAAGTAAATAAAAAATAAAGTGTGTTAAGAGATTCAAGCAAAGTGTAAAAAAGTCTTTGGAGTGAAGTGTGAAGAGGAATGTTTATGGTCTTAAAGTATTCCTATCTTTTGAGGAGATGGAACACAAATTTAACTTAATATCTCTAGATGTATACAACTCAGTCAGTAGTTGTAGTAGACAAATGTCTTATTATAGGATCACATGGATAGTTAGAAAGATATTTAAATATTAATTTGACAATTAACAAAGAAGGACTCATGTTATTTCAAGGTAAATGAGGAAATGTGTAGCAGGCGTTCAGTGATGAGTCTAATGCCTGTCCATGAGGGGGCAGCAGGGTACAACATTCATGTTAATGAACTGACAGCTATCAACTCCAGTGGGCACTGCAGTGAGCAGCAAAGCCGACATAAGCACTGACTTCAGTCTTCCTCTGGGTACCTTAGGGCACATGGATGCCTGTAAAACCCTGGAGCTGGAGAATTTTGATGTACTGTCCAGTATCTGCACAGAATGTGGTAAAACTGGAGACTTACAAACCACACAAATCTCGAATTGCCCTTTATCACTGAAAAAAAGATTCATTTGAGATAAAAGACAAAAGCTGGAATATAACCAATGGATTTATGACAGGCTTACCTCAGTAAACACATTAACTATGGCCAAGGTCTCGTACCAAGCAGGAGACATGGCTCTCTCAGTGGCTTTAAAAGTGCTGGAAAGCAGAGCTTTCTAGACAAGTTGTTGACTGTTTCAGACTGTGAGCACATATGATGCTTATTTAAATATTGTTTGAATTCTGCTTTGGGTAACCGTCACCCAATCACTGCTTACTAGTCTTATTATTGTGCTGATTAAACACTGACTTGACATGACAGAGTCATTTAAAATTTTAAATGTGTTAAACACATTTAGTAACACTTTAAGTGAACTTTTTACAAAGGAACCAAACAGCTTTAAGTTACCTTTTATTTTCAAAATTATTACACATAATGATACAACTCAGCCTGTTCCCACATAGACTCCAACAGTGCCAGCAGTGTGCAGTATTGTCACGATCCTGTCGTGTGTTTCTCTGTGTAGCCTTGTTTATTATTTTATTCATTTGCATGTTTAAGTTTACGTAGTATCTGTCTTGTCTCTTATCTTAGTTCTTAGTTCTGTATCTTAGTTCCTAGTCCTGATTTTGCCCTTTGGATACTCTGGATTGTTTACTGTATTATCTTGGTTTGCTTGGACCCAGCCGCTCTTCGTAAGTGTGCTCTCTTTTTGTTGTTTACTAAATCCTTTGAACTGTATTATTGTGAAAGAAATTACACATTCAATAATTATATAATGCCCTGCGATGGACTGGTGACCTGTCCAGGGTGTACCCCGCCTTGCGCCCGATGTCAGCTGGGATTGGCTCAAGCCCCCCCGCGACCCTGTACGCAGGATAAGCGGTTGAAGATGGATGGATGGATATTTATATAATTATTGGAAGTAAAATGTCCATTTCTGATGGGATTTTGTTTGGATCATTAACATCATGTCATCATTTTTATACATGAAATTTAAATTCATCTTAAAGTTTATGACATCTATTCTAATTAATATTTGCTGTCTTGATAAAACATAAATGTTGCAAACATGTATCAGCAGAGTCAACTAAATATTGAAGAGAAAAAGTATCAAATTTTGTCTGCATAATGTCAGTTTGTTCAAGCTGGAAACAGGTACACAAGGGATTGACCCAATTGCAGACACTGGGGTAAATTCAACACTCTTTAATGATGAAATCAAAATGTACACAGGCTTACAGCAAAGCGAGGCAGGCAAGGGTCCAAACCAGGAAAGCAGTTGACACAGGCAAAAAAATCCAGAAGGGAGCAGGCAAGAATAAAAAATCAGAAGACATATCTAGAATTAAATAACTAAAAACTACATAAATAAAATCCCAAACCATGGCTCATAGGAGTTATATCTAAGTACTACTATGATATTATGTCTGGTTGGGCCCCCTTTTGCCTTCAGAACTGCCTTAATTCTTCATGGCATATTTTCAACAAGGTGTTGGAAACATTCCTCAGAGACTTTGGTCCATATTGACACGATAGCGTCACGCAATTGCTCCAGATTTGTCGGCTGCACATGCATGATGCAAATCTCCCGTTCCACCACATCCCAAAGGTGCCACTGGAGTACAATGAATTCATTGTCATGTTCAAGAAACTAGTATGAGATGTTGCATTATCTAGCTGGAGGTAGTAATCAGAAGATTGGTACACTGTGGTCATAAAGCGATGGGCATGGTCAGCTACAGTATTCATGTAGGCTGTCGTGTTTAAACAATGATCAGTTGGTACTAAGGGGCCCAAAGTGTGCCAGGAAAACATCCCCCACACCATTACACCACCACCAGCTGCCTGGACCTTTGATACAAGGCAGGATGGATCCATGCTTTCATGTTGTTTACGCCAAATTCTGACCCTTCCATCTGAATGTCGCAGCTGAAATCGAGACTCATCAGACCAGGTAACGTTTTTCCAATCTTCTATTGTCCAGTTTTGGTGAGCCTGTGTGAATTGTAGCCTCAGTTTCCTGTTCTTAGCTGACAGGAGTGGCACCTGGTGTGGTCTTCTGCTGCTGTAGCCCACCTGCTTCAAGGTTCGAAGTGTTGTGCGTTCAGAGATGGTATTCTGCATACTTTGGTTGTAACGAGTGGTTATTTGAGTTACTGTTGCCTTTCTGCCATCTTGAAACAGTCTGCATATTGGCCTCTGACCTCTGACATGCCGCTCACTGGATATTTTCTTTTTTTCAGACCATTCTCTGTAAACCCTAGAGATTGTTGTGCATGAAAATCCCAGTAGATCAGCAGTTTCTGAAATACTCAGACCAGCCCGACTGGCACTAACAACCATGCCAGGTTCAAAGTTATTTACACCCCCTTTCTTCCCCATTCTGATGCTTGCTTTAAACTTAAGTTGTCTTAACCACGTCTACATGCCTAGATGCATTGAGTTGCTGCCATGTGATTGGCTGATTTAGCTTTTTGTGTTAACAAGCAATTGAACAAGTGTACCTAATAACGTAGCCAGTGAGTGTATAATTCTTTATCAGACCAACCACCAACTGTAGAAAGCACTTTAAAGAGAGTGGCATCAATATGCTGCAATCATTTGCTTTGGGATCCCTGTCATTTTTCTTTTGTCTTACTTGGAGAATCCACTGTTGCAGGAGACTGGGCATCAAAAGTCCCGCAAATCAGTCTGATGTGAGTCTCTGAATCCTGGATGGCTGCTTTTCTTCCTGCTGCAAGAGCGACATTGATTTTATTATATTCATTAGACTTGTGATTTGCTTTCCCACCTTGTGATACTAACACATGAAACAGAATTGTCTACGAATTGGTAACTGTGTGTTATATCCTTTTGGTAAGGCAGACTTATTCCTCTGTAATGATACAGCAGAAGTGTGTTCCACTCTGTCAGATACTGTATGCTACCGGGCAGTATACATAATAAATATAAGCACCACCTTCAGTGTACTTATAAATGCATAAATAATTATAATTCATTACTATACATTATCAGCCAGTGGGCCCATCTGCATTATCAGTACTTTTTTTTTGTTTTTACTTGTAACAGCGTATTTCTACACTGTGGTATTGCTACATATAATTGAGTAAAAGATCTAAGTATTTCTTCTACCACCACCACACAACCTCAAAGTAGACCCAAGTATTTCATGTGTTTGAGTATTAATGTATGACATACAGCATATCTTTAAGCTAAAACTCAGTTTGGTTGACATAACTGGCCATAATGGTCATAACGATATGTTCTATATTTGGTTATTTAAATACCCATTGTCTACTACTATGGTCTGCTGCATTTTGAGCAGCTGTAACCACTATGGCTGAACAAAGACATTTTTTAAAAGTATCCCATGATTTTAACACACTGACCTACCAGACACACTTATCTTTAATCCAAAGACCCAGTCTGTTTCTAACAGAGGAATGGCACTGCGCCAGATTTGACTGTAATATTACATTTTTCTTCAACTTCAGCATTCTGGCCATGTTTTTTCATGTAATCTGAAAGGCATGTCAGTGTTAAAAAAAAACTGTAAATACACCTATCCATTGGCAGGTGGTAGTTAGAAGGACTCAACTGTCACATTCTCAGAAGTGAGGTCAGTGAATAAATATCTTCTGGTGTGTGGTGCTGTTGAAGCGGTGAAGACTTTCAGCCATCTGCAATCAGTGTTACTACATATGGAAGAATGGGTTTGGCTTGTTACCAAGGGTGATTGGTAGCTCTTGCTTTAGTAACATATTAGGACAGAGCTTTCAAGTGCTAGTGCTTTAAAAAGATTTTTGTTACAATTTAATATTTTTTCACATATCAAATGACATTGGTGTCAGCAGTAAAAGTTAAAACTGTTCCTTTGTCACAACCATCAAAACTCTGAATTTGTCACATAACAATGGAAGCGAACATGGTCCATTTTATTCCATTGGAACTCACCCAAAACATTTACATTGCATCCCTGTCCAATAATAGACACCATGCACAGAACTGTGGTGGCTCAGTGGGACATTATGGTGGGAGAAAACACTGTCCATCAAATGGAGCAAGATGACCTAAATTGTGGCTTTCCTGTGGAAAGACAACCTCTCTAGGGGAGCATTAGCAAAACAATTTCCCCACAAAGAGAAACAGATATTGAATATTTGTTGCTGTGAAAATTCAACTCCGCTAAGAGTTAAACTGATAGCAGTGGTTTGTAGAACCTGCTGGTTGATATTTTGTTGATTGTTATACTGGTCTATTCCATTTCCTCTGGAAACTGTCATGGTACTCCATGACTACTACATTTCAATCATCATTTTACACAAAAGATCTGCTTTGAAAGCCATAAAAGAGAGTACATGACAATAAAATAAAAAACATTCATTCATATTTGTATAGCATGCTATCAAAAAACAGACAGAGGACAGTCCGCAGCAGATTTGATTCTTAATGAAATGTCAGCCCAGTGTCAGTCCAAACCTTAACACTAAATGCAGGATAATGTTCACACCTCATATACACAATCCACATCTCTTTCTTGATGATCCCATGTGTTTAAAAACTGATGGCTCTTTCTGACTGTTCCAGCTCTGATAGGCTGTGTTCTAAACAACGCCCATGATTCGACGCCAATCGTCACAGATTGGCTCATACAGCAGTACCATTCCCTTCTTACTGCAGAGCGAGGGCCTACGTTTTCTGGGCTCTCTCTTCCACGTAGAGCTGCATCTGTTTCAGACAGAGACAATCAGTATTAGCAAGTGTTAACCTAAACAACACAGTGAAACCTTGATTTTGGTGCCTATGCTTTTGTCTTTGAACAGATAAAGTTATCAGTGAGGGGGATGTTTCTGCTCACTTTTACTATGTCAGATGTCATGGTCTTCAGTGGGATGAGTCTAGGCTCCTGCATATGGACCTCCTGCTCATCAGCAACTATCCATGGAAAATCCTGAAGAGGGAAATGCAGAAATGTGACACAACACATGTATATAATTATTCAGCATTTACATGTTGTTATATAAATATGTGCTACTGGTTGCTTGCTTTTGTTTTTATTTGTTTTTGTGCTTTTGCTTGTGTACTCTGTAAAGCATCATGGGTTGCCTTTGGGTATGAAACATTCTATATAAATCCATTTGCCCTGCCTCATCTTGCCCATTACTGCTGATTACAATACTAGCAAGAAATAAACAGGCTGCTCTGTTAGTATTAGCAGCCATACATCATGAATTAACAAATAGGTTTGCAGTATTTTAAAACCTCACCTTGATGACTTGAACCTTCTCCATGTTGCGTGTAGCAGCATCTCTGGTATGTACTAGTACTGTAAATGAACACCCTGTGACAAAAAATAAATAAATATAAAAACAACTACATGTGTATGTTTTGTACCTCTTCCCATCAGCATATTATTTACATGTCATATCATCTCCTTAACAAAGTCATTTTCTGTACAAGCGTGATTCTTTTCTCTGGACTACTCCCTGGAATTTCAACTCCGATAAGTAACTGACCTCCTTGTTTGCTTGTTCAATAACACTTTGTTGTATTTTCAGTACAGAGTTGTCTCAGGGACTTAAATAGGAGCGCGGACAATTTTATACCCGGAATTACACCTCATAGGCTTACTGTTCCTCAGGTTGCACACAAATCCTGCCTCCTTTCCTAGGACTAGCAGACATTAATTACAATCACTGCCCTAACCAAAGCCATCTTAAAACCTGGCAGCATTTGATTAATAGGCTTGTTGGACCACTACAGTCTGATGGGTTTAGTATTTTGGAAAAAAGTGCTTTATCCATTGTTTAGGAGGTGATCAATTCTGTTAATACTGGAATTCCTACGTATTACACATGAGGATTAATTAAGTGAAAGTTCATAAATAAAATGTAACTAATAAGATTATCAATTGCTGCACTGTTTTGCATTTAATGACTGGAACAAAGCCATTGTTCATGTTATTAATTCCAACTTTACTTTTTAGCAACAATGACAAGTCAAAAATGTCTGCTGTGAAAAACGTCTGTCAATCAAAATGATCTGAGAGTGATAAAGAAACAAGAACTGATAGTAGCAAGTCATTTCAATTTAAAAATGTTTGGGAAAAATGTGTTAAATATCAAAGAGGCATAATAATTGGTGAGGTTACCTGGTGGATTATTATTTAAAACAGCATCACACACACTGATCTTCAGGATGAATGCCCTCAGCAGCTGCTCCACATGTGATAGTAATGTGTCTGAGCTGTAACAACAAAACCACAGGCAGTTAGTGGCCACAATCAACCTGAAAATGTGTCAGAAAATAAGCATGTTGTTTATACTCATTACTGAGCTTTAAAAAAACAACCTGATGGACAGCAGCGGAGGTTGGGAAATCTCAAACACAAATCTCTCTACTGGATGATGCTCTTTGTCCATGATGACCACTGCCACCTTCTCTGCATCATTCTGGGAGGTAAGTGGAAGACTTAAGCAGCATATGGATGATAGACATTTCCTAAATTGACCTCAGCATCAGGTGGTAATCTTACCTTCTCAATGAGTGGCTTTACACAGTGAAGTGTATCTTGGATATACTGATTCAGCTCTGGGTGACATGACATCTGGAAAAATCCAGTATGAGAGATGCAAATAAGTACGCCTTTCTAAAAACTGTGAGCATATAATTACAGGTATATGCATCTGTACCTGCACAGGCACGTTGTATTTCTTTCTCTTCTGAAATATTCCAGAGGGATACACTTCACGAACATACAGGATGAGATGAATAGCGACCTCCAGGAACTCGCACAGGATGTCAGCAACCACTGTAAGAGAGGATTCTACTGGATAATAAGATCTCTTACGCATTCTATGACAAAAGTACCACCAAACTCAATGCAAATAGCCGGCAATTTAGTGTTGCCGTAAGTTAATAGCCCACAACTAACTAAACGACAAGCAACACAGGGCGACAGCAACTAAGGGGTGAAAACGCTAACTTGTATTAGGTTATGCTGAACAGACCAGCATATATCGATGATTCCGCGTGTATGTTAATGGAATATCTAACGTTACTCCTAAGCGAGGTCAAACTTAATTGCCAAATATATCAACTGGATTTTGGAGGCATTCGTTACAAACTAGGGGCTATGAACCTAGCTCATGCTACTGGTTAGTTTGGTTCGTTTGGTTCTTACCTTGTCCAAAATTTAGGTCTTGCCTTGTTAGAGTTGTCATATTTCTTTCCCAAAATAAATAGCTAAATGTCAAGCTAGCTAACGCTACGTTAGTAAAGCGGCAGTCTGTCAAGCGTCCATTAGCTGGCTGTCTTTGGTTGTTAGATATCCTTCTTTTGTTGCTGCCTGGCTTTAAGATGTCAACCAGTGCGAATGAAAAGTAAAATTTCAGTTTATACAAATATATACGGAAGACTAAATGGAAGTGGAGGCAGGTTTTAAAGAAACTGAAAATGTGACCCGAAACGCGGCTTTTCCTCCGTTCCCAAGCTTCGTCGCACATTACATACGACGTCACTCGTTGTTTACAAACTGAGTGTCCACTACTGATGACGTTGCTTGGCCAAAATTTTTTGAGATTCTGTGGGTTAATTGAAATTGCTACGAACACAAAATACCACTGGCTATGGAAAATGTTGCATATAGCTAGAAACCAGGGGCGAGTTCAGCGCCAACTAAACGTAGCAAAACGTTTTGAGATTGAACTCGCCCCAGCTGCACGTGAGATGATGTCGCAGGGATCGTCTCAAAAGTGCAAAAGAGATCCTACAGAAATGTTAAATAACGGTCACACAGTGTAGCGTCCTCTCCTGTTAGTTACTACAACTCTTAGTTTGAAGGCGCTGTGAGATAACTGTTGTTGTGATTTGGCGCTATATAAATAAAATTGAATTGAATTGAAATTGAATTGAATTGAAGGTGGGGTGAATGCTTTGGCATTGTTTGGGGAGACAAATATTCAGAAGGTTCACTGTTGGTTATACTTACTTAGACAGTATTTTTTACAACTCTTTGAATTAGAAAAATACTGTAAATTGGTGTGCACTGAGCTGCATCCCAGTTTCACATCCTGCTGGTCACAGAGAAACAAAACGACATGTAACTTTACTGTTTTACGACAAAATGCGACTTTCTTGACTTGCAAAATTCTATTTTAAATTGACCAACATCATATGTGTAATTCAGGGTTCAATTCTAATGGGATAAAAATATAAGTTGTCTCTTGACTGCCGTACATAATGTTTCCAAAATAAGGTCCCATGAGCCGGAAGCGGAAGTGAGTGACTTAGGCTCTCTATAGTGAGCTCACTCACATTATTTAAACAACACTTTCGGACACTACTCCGATGTTATTTCAGCGCCGTTAATTACGTCATTGCCATCGGACAATCAGTTTTTTCTGTCAACGCAATGCATGATGGTATACGGCTTGGTTAGTGACCAGTGGTTGTACACTACTTTTCAAAATGCATTCTGGGATACATTGAGTGGACTATATAGGGTATAATATTTATCACAATGCATTCAGACAGCACTACAAAATGGTAGTGGGTGATTTCGGACACAGCCTATTTGTCAATAAAAAAAATAAGCGACAGGAAATAAGGTGCTGTGTGGGGTGGGCAGACTTTAAGGCCACCCCATTGGCTCCGCTATTGCACTCATCTGGGGCGAGTTCAATCTCAAAACGTTTAGCACTGGTTTGCAACATTTTTGGATTGAACGACATGTTTCCTTGCAACGGCTTCGAGGTATGTTTTTTCCCGTTTGGTGGGCGTGTCTCAGGTGTTACCCAATGAGCTTTGACAAGTGTGTAAACACAGCGATGTTAAGAAGGCAGGGAAATGCAGTGAACTTGCGTACACAACAGGGTGTTCAGGGAACCACCGTTCCGTTGAAAAAAACATTTTGTCTGTGCTGAACTCGCCGATGATTTTCAAAGAACTACACACCCATAGCAAAAAAAATGACAAGCAGTGTGTTTAAGACATAAATTTAAAAAAATTTGTGATACAGTAAAATTATATTAAGATTGAAAAATAGATAGGCCTATGGTAAAACAAACACTTCTTGAATAGCTACACCACCTCTTGTTGTATTTCTGCTGGTGACATAGTCACCCTATGCATCCTTCATTTGATTTGTTTAAAGGCCATGGGCAGCCATGAGATGCTTAGTGACCAGTGAAAAGCCGCCTTTTCCCAAAGTGTTATAGCATAGTATAACCAAGAGGAGATCTCTGATGTGTTAAGTGATTTTGGTGACGCTGTAGGCTACTGTATAAGAGTGAAGGTATTTAATGTATAGTAGGCCTGTCTCTTACAGGCGTTGCACTTTTTAGACGGTCCCTGCGCGCTCGTCTCACAGCCGGTGTAACAGGTGTTCTGTCGATTTATGCAACCTATCGAGATGTGCTACTTAGGGGTTCTGCGCATGCGTATAAACCACAAACGTGGTTCCTTTCCACGCCCATACATCTGTGCAACCTTGCTGTTGGGAATGCCGTCGAGAAAGTAGCTGATAACATAAAAAGAAAAATCATTATTAGTCAGAATACGCTACCCCTGATATCTTAAATAAAGATGGCATAATATAGTATTTCAACATGCTCCCCATCTCCGTACAGTACACATGGAGTGAGTAGTGGTGCAATATAAAATGATTCTGTGGTGGGAGCATTATTTGATAGGGGATAGATCAGAATACACTACCCCTGAAATGATGTTATAATATAATAAAAAAAACAGATTATGTCATAATACTGTGAGAGTTATAACTTTATGGGATTGGAAAAAGGAACACATAAGGTAGCATTTTTTGATAGGGCAGAGCGACTCGATAGACTCTGCTGTCGATTTGCGCTACGGTAGCATTTTTCGACAAGGCAGCATAGATCGTCAGAACACCGGCTGCACAGACTGTAAAGAATTGTAAAGCTAGGAGGACGGCTCGTTTGGATGAAAATTACGTTATATATATTTTATATATATAGGCTATATACTGTGTGTGTATATATATATATATATTATTTAATTTTTTTACAGTCTATGGTTGTTGCTCGTTGTCTGCCTTACTATGATAGGAAAGAAGCGTCGTTTTTTGTGTTTTAACAAAGTTTTGCTTCGGGAAGTTCGAATGAGTGAAAAGCCTATAGACTTTTCCCCCACCGGAAAAAGGTTCGGTTTACATTGAGCTGAGATGGACAATACAATGAGGTGATTCTCACAAAAGGTAGGCAAGGTGGTCTAATTTAACAAACAAAAAAAGCATGATGTAGCCCAACGTTTTGTTTTTTTACACGGGAATGCTTTGTTTTAAACTGATATTGGACAGGCTAACTTTAAACACGGAGGTAAAGTTAAATGAATAGTTGTGGGAAATTCACGAAAACTGTCCTTATGTATATGATGTTATGCCCTATACAAGAGCCGTGGTACAATTGCAAATGCCATTCAGTTTTACATTGTTATTACAGTTTAACAGGATTTTTCCACCGTGGACATTCATTGATTTGTTCAACAAATGCCTTATCAAAACTGTCAGCCATAGGCCTATACAGGGTAGAGCACAGACATTTTGGTGGGCAGGGGCTCAAATTTAAAACAAGACAAATATATTAATTCAACAACATTTTTACTTTTCTACAAAATATTCAGTTCACACAGAGACCACGGTCTTTAGTATTCATTAGGTTTATCACAGGAGCAGGCGACAGCAAAGCAAACTATGCCACAATGTGCATGTTTTCTATGCTACTGGTTTCAAGTATATATTTATGACTTAGTTTCATTAATAATTTGTTTATTTTTCACAAGGCAATAAATTGTTTCAATTCTTTTGGTGTTATTGCAATACATAACACTTCACATAAATCTTCACACTAAACTGTGGCATTGGGCTGCAGGCATAATTAAAATAAATGTTATTTAAATACTTTTACTTTTTGTTTCACAAGCAAGATGCCAAATGAGTAAAGATAACCTTCAGCTTCACACAGCCAAGCAACAGAATACTGAATTGCCTTAATACATTAATGTATTGATCAAATACTTTATTATTGGTGCTATTATATTACATTTACCATGCACATGCACACACACACACACACACACACACACACACACACAATTACTGATGGTGACATGGACTTAGTTTCACATTTGAGGGAGGGCTGTCTGTAACAAACTAATAGAATGGAGAGTTATTAGATGAGGAGCCGACCATCAAAACTATGAAGTTACTCTTTAAGGCACTTTTTCATGGAGTGGTCAATTTTGAGACTTTGGTCTATTTTGCTTCCATGTCTTCTTTTACTCTAATGGAAATAAAACTTCAAGAACACACATTTAGATGGTGTCTGTTTTAAGCCTAATAACCTCCGTCTGTTTGCATCTGTAGATTTATTCTATATTAACCAAAACAAGCTAATCTGCATATTTACACAGCATATTTCAGAGGAAAATGCTCTTGATGCAAGTCATTAACTGGGGAAGTTCTTTGGTATGTGTGCAAATAGGCGCATTTTAATTTAATTTGCATATCAATGTGGCGATTGTGATGACGTTATTAGACACAAATGTTACTGTGTTCACCTGTAGTGTCTCCATCAGTATATTAGGTTATATGGCCATTAGATGTTGCCTTAGCTAAACTTCAGCTAACGTATTACATTAGCTCAGCTCATGAGTCATGCGTTAGCAAGACAGGTCTATATTGTCTTGTGTTTAATTAGCGGTAAACTCAAGGCACTGGTAGTTTAGTCTTTTGTTTATCACCACTCACCTCCACACAAGCCAAGAAAAACACACTACTGGGAGAGAAGCTGGAGAGAGAGAGAGAGAGAGAGAGAGAGAGAGAGAGAGAAGGCATGGGAACTCCAAAGTCTCATCCTCTGAGCTGATAGCCTATTTAGATTTATTTCCCAATAAATATATTTGTTTGACAGGGAATCTGTTGGAAACAGGAATTAATATACTGTATATTCATTTATAAAAAATGAATGATGATGTGAGGGCCTCTATGTTAACTATCCTCGCCTGCATATCATCAGTTCACTTTATAGCAGCTGTAAAGTTGAATTTTCAACCTATCTTTATAACAGGTCAAACACTTTGGTCTACTTTGCAGGTTGTGAAATTGTGCAAGTCATGCCTTTTTTGGAATTCATAGCTGGGAGTATTTCAGGTATAAAAAAACAAACAAACAAACAAATGTGTTGAAACAGAGAAGTTGATTAAATACAGTATAGTATTGTATACATTAGGATAAATAACACTTTCTTGCTGGTTATTTTAGGTGCAGTGGGACTGGCAGTTGGACATCCACTGGACACCATAAAGGTTGCCTGTCACAATGAAACACAAAAACACGATTAACACAAACTTTTTCTAACACCTCATGTTTCATTTGTAGGTTCGCCTGCAGGCCCAGTCTGTGTATAAAGGGATATTTCACTGTATGGCAAAAACATACTCTCATGAAGGGGTAGGTGTCATGTCCTCTGCAAATAGCTCCTCAGCCTCTACCAGAAAACATATGACATAAAGTATTGGTGCATGCTTATCTGTTTATTTTGCCTTTATTATATCAGCTCCATGGATTCTTCAAGGGCATGGCATTTCCAGTGCTGACCACGGGCATGACCAACTCCATAGTCTTTGGCTCTTACAGCTGTGCTTTAGATTACCTCACTCAATCTCAGCGCATTGACCGTAGTCAAGGCAAACCGGCTTCTGCTGCACAAGTCTTCACTGCCGGCTGCTTCTCGGGCCTGGTGCAGGTAAGCCTGCACCACCTGAACTTCACCTGAAGTTCGCTGGTTGGATAATCCAAAGCACGTTGCAGGACCATAGCTGCATGTACTAGTATAATGACTGTTGCGGCTCCAAATAATAGGTCAACGTGCTAAACTGACCATTCTCAGGTTGTGTAAACTGTCAATTCACAGAGGTAACAGCAAATTATTTGAAGTTTCATGAAGCATGTGTGTTCACGAGCTATGAGGAGGAAGAGGAGGAGCTCTAAGGGGAATTCAGATGTTGTATGAAAATAAGACTTGTTCCTTACATGCCGTAAAACAAAAGGGTCTGTTTAGGATTCAGATGTGTTGTAAACTTGTTCCTTACATGCCGTAAACAAAAGGGTCTGGCTGCAGCACGTGAAATGGAGTAGAGTCAGATATATGGATCCTAATGATACAAACACCACCATCTGCTGGACAACTGCAAGAAGTACAAATACAAATCTGGACGCACACAAATATAATGATCTTACATTTAAAATTAATGATTAATTAAATGCATAAATATATTTTAAATTTACCTTTTAATACCACCTCTGCATTGTGGCAGTACTATGCACATACATTATCAACTGTACATATAATGTAGAATTAAAGCTGATATATTGTTTGTCCCCATGTCACATGCATATTTTTTATAGTGTATTCTAGTGTATATAAGTTTGTTATTTAATAATATTCATTTATTTTAATAATTTATGTAATAAATGATGATTTATATGTATTATTAATAAATATTATAATAATACGTACTGTTTCATTATCATTCATTACTATGCCTATCTAGTTCATATATTTTAAATACACTGCCTTTCAGAAGGAGGAAAAAGTATGTACAGTATGACAGTTGAAAGGGAACGACCAAACGTGAGCTAAATATATGTATCATGGACTGAATATAATACATACCTTTATCTCACCTTCAGTAGGCTGACAAAAGGACAAAAATGGCGGTCAGAATGTTTTTTCTCCTTCTTTTGGTTTTATTGGAGGTTGGCAAACAGCTTTTGTGTCCTTAACGCCTCCCACTGTGGAGAATGGTTTTAGGGTAGGGAAGAGCAATCCAGTCAGACCGGCTCGGACATCCAATCTCGCCATTTATCGGCCCCGTTCTGTGTTCCGAGGTGAGGACCCTCCAGTAAAAGCTGTAAGGTTTAAGTAGTTGTCAACATACCTTGTCACTGACTGTCAGGCACGGAGGAATTTTAACCTGAGTGTGAAACTACATAAAAAAATTCAAGGGACGCCAAAATCATTCAAATTCATTCTGCGAGAACCACAAATACCATACTTTAGAACAGCTTATGGGGAATCTGGAATCATGTCACGGACTGAAGTGTTCGGGAAGAGTGAATTCTGACCTGATGGAGCTGGAGGAAGTATTTGAGTGGAACGTCTTCCAAGAAGTGGAAGTGTTGTTTGAACTATGCCCTACTGTCTCCCATACAGGGCCACAGAAAGAAGTCAACAACATAAAGAGTTGCCTGAAAGTAATGAATGAGTGGGGAGGATTTGTCTGTCATTACTGGGATGAAGTGTAGCCTACCTACAATTTGACGACAAGTGCGCAGGATTGAGTGGTGCACAGAATGCTTTGAACAGGGATATCTTTGCACCATCCGTACAAGTCTACAGAAAGTTAAAGTAGCATATAATGATGCAGTGAGAATATCAATCAAGAGACCAAGATGGTGTTGTGGAAGCAAAATGTTTTGGCTGCAGTAGCAAAGACCTTTCATGCTGTCATAAAAAAACCTCATTTATAATTTCATGTGCTGGCTTAATGATTCAGAAAATCAAATAATTCTGGGCTTGACAAACATACGGCTAAATACTACGTTACCACTTCTGTATGTGGAAACATTGTAACAATTGTCTCATGGTAGGGCACTCATTTTTCTTTTAGCTGTTTAAACCATGTATTATGGTGTTTTCTGTATGTATGTACAATATGCACATGTGTATGTGAGTAAGTATTTGTGTATTTCTGTGGGTGAGACCTGGACCATTTGTCTGTAATAAAGTTTTGAATGATTGATTATCTGACCACCAGGAAGCCTCCAAGAAGTTCCTAACCAAGAATGACCTATACTGACCATATTTATCTACATTTTGCAGAAGATCTGCTCTCTGCTCCGGTTTGTAATGTTGGTTAAAATATTGTAGCGATGGTCTATATTTTTAACCATTAGAGAGGTGGCTGTTTATTTCTTGGCACCAGCTATATTTTGTTCCAGTTCTGTACACTATTTGGCCTACCCTCTTTTGAAATGAATCCAGTACAATTGGAGAGAGCTCTTGAACAAAGAGAAAGGGAGCACCTGAATCTTCTGTTGTGGATGTTTTTGTGTTCCATGAGCAAGGTTCACTGTGTGCACAGTGATTGTTCGACAGAAGTCTGCTCTATGTTGGTGAATTCCTCCTTAAAATACAAAAGCAGGAGGAACTAATACTGTTGCATAAAATATCGTGTTTGTATGAAACAACATTTTCTGACATAACATGGATGAATAATTAAATGAGCCACACTCTGCAGGGACAGACAGTATTGTATAATGTATGGAGCTTGATGGCACTGAGGAATGAAATATATCAGGCTACACAGGCGGGACGAGTTAGTTTTATATCATGGGATTTATCAGGCTACACAGGCGGGACGATATATTCATATCACATATTCTTTAAAGTGATGTATTTTTATGTATTAACTAAAATAAAACAGTTTAGCACTAAAACTAAATTCTCATGGCTTGAAATAATTTGGGATAATTTGGGTGGACTCACTGTTTAACTTGATCTGCTTTCAGGTGTTTTTTTCTGCACCTATTGACCTGGTGAAGGTGCGCCTGCAGGGTCAAACAACTGCTGACCGATACCGTGGACCTCTTCACTGTGTTGCTGTCATCCTGAAGGAGGAAGGACCCAGGGGTCTGTTCAGAGGGGGGCTGGCCCTGGCCCTGAGGGACATACCCTGCTATGGGGTCTACTTCTTGCCTTACGAAGTCATTCGAAAGGCTCTGACTAAGAGCGGCAAACAGCCAGGTCAATTTCAGAGTCAACAGAACCGACCCTCAATAAGGGTACTGTGTGATTCAGTTGAGGTCATTTCTGTCAGGAAAAAATAATGGATGAAATGTTGGAATTAAAATAAAAAATACTCATGGTAAATCGATGTAATGATTTGGTAAAGTGATGAGAAGCTTAGCCAAAATTGGAACTTTTTAAGTTCAAATCTGAAATTATGAGATACTACCAGAAAAGATACAGATAATAAAGTCTTGATGTTAACTTAGTATCTAAAGTTTCGCACACTTTTTCTCAGAATTTACCATGAATTTTGTTCTTTTTTTCTTTTCCTGCTGAAAATCCTGGGCTTCCATATAAAAGCAATAGATGTAGCATCACTGAGTGCAGTTTTTGTTAACTTCTGTCAAGTTTGGTTATAGTTTTCAGCACTTCAAAATGTGCAGGTTTCATTTAATCTACAGCCATTTTTCAACGCAAGCGTGACTTCAAAGATTTACATTATCCACTAAATGTTTCTGTCCTCAGGTACGTTTGCAATATTGATGGCAGGTGGCGTGGCGGGCGTGGTGACCTGGGCCTTTGCCACGCCCATGGACGTAGTGAAAGCCCGGCTCCAGATGTCGGGGGCCGGCGGCCGAGAGTACAGCGGGGTCCTCCACTGCATGAGAGTGAGCGTCAGAGAGGAGGGACTAAGAGTCTTTTTCAAAGGACTACTACTGAACAGCATGAGGGCCTTCCCCGTCAATGCCGTCACCTTCCTCACCTACGAGAGTCTGATGCAGATTTTCTGTCCACCAGCAAGATGACCTCACTCTTGACAGCAAATGGATAAATCAAATCAGTTTTACTTGACAAAACGTGAATTTTTATTTCAAACCTTTCAATTGCATCCACTCAACAAACAATGAAGGAGCCCCTACTAAATAAACAATACAAAAAAAATGGAGTGTATTTCAGTATCGGTGACTGGTTTAGTAAAAGCCCTCCTAGAAATTGTTTGAAGGCCACACGTTAACAAACTGTATCAGAAAAGGTGGAACATTACCATGTGTGACAGTCACTGGCATTAAAACAAGTAAAGGTCAGGAAGTCCCCAAATGTTAGGACTCAAATCATTGTAAATGAACAGACTTTGTGCCATTTGAATACGCTGCTACTTCGGTCTACTCTATACACATGGCCCTTACTGCATGTCTGTCCATCCTGGAAATTAGACCCCTCATCTGTTGCTCCAAGGTCGAAGCTGTAACCAGTTTTGGTTCTCTGTTCACAGACAGCGGATGTTTATGTTTCCGGGGTTGGTTCAGTCTCTAGTCAATGTCAAACATCACTCCAGTTTTTCTGTCCAAGGTCGAGTCCTGTTCTGTATCAGCAGAGATCTTAAGGTGTTGAATGGTTTGTGGTAACTCCTGCCTGCTCCTCATTGTTTTGATTTTACGTTTAGGATGTCAGTGTAAGAGAAGACAGATATTTAGCTCAAGAGTCAGTAGAGGCTAAAAACAGAGCCAGAAGGAAAGTGAATATTCGTCTGGTCAGAAATGTAACTCCAAATTAATCCTAATCCTGCTCCATGTTTGCTAATACTTTTGCCATATACACATTATAAAGATGATAATATTTCCGTGTTGTGTTTACAGTTTGTGTTGCCCACAAGTTTACACAATGTGCTGCAGAGAAAACATTTTTTATTTTCCACCAAATGTCATTACATACTCACTGAGATACATAAGTCAATAATTTGTCCATCTGATTTGCACATTCCCAAACATACAGCTCATAACTGATCTTCTACCTCAACACTCCACTTCTGAACTGCATGTTGGAACTTGCCTCTTGAAGCAGCCTTTCAAAGACTTAATATGGAAGATCAGTGTAAAAAGATATATTCATAGGATCTCAATATTAAATCTAAACCCACGCCTGCTTTTTACTTTACAGAGAAACAAATTCTCAAAACAGAAATTACCACGTAGAATCACAAGTCAGACAAACCTTATGGTCGAATTCAAGAGAGAAAAAAAACTGCTTCTTGAGGCACAAAAACTGCAGCAAAAGTAGAGCTTTACTAAAATGCTTACCAAAAAAGCAAACTGAGTGTCAGACTGACGATGACAGGTCCTTGCACTGATTGAAGCAGTCTGGTAAGAATAAGATTCATTTACATGTGAGATTAAGGGCACCATGCAGCTGTTTTTGGCACTAATTTGTTCCTCTAGAGGAAAGACATCTGTGGAAGAAACTTTGCATTCACTATAGACGCTGAAATACAAGGACGGAAATGAAACTTATTGAATTTAAACTGCAATGTGGTCATAGCTCTTATCATGAACGTATTCATAAACAGCTGATGTAGGTTTAAAAGCAGCAACAAACACAAGATGGCTCACAGGGATGACACGTTCACCAGTGGCATAGCTTTTACATTTAATCCTACAAGTATAAATGAACAAGGGTTTGATGCATGTGGTATAAAGCTTTTTTGTTTAAAGGAAAACTTCACCTGAGATCTTGGAACATGGCGACACTGATAAAAAAAATCCAACGGGGCAAGAAACAAAAGCAACAAGCAGACCGCTATGCCACATACATTCCCATAAGAACCATGAGTGAGCTCATGTGTAATGTTGCTAATAATTCCTCATTGTGCAAGAAAACAACGTGCGAACAACTATGATAAGAATTGTAGGTGAAAGATGAACCAGGAAGTGTTGTAAACTGTTGGATGTTTACAACAGGTTGTGTATTCATTCTACAGTTTGCCTTCTTATTTTATGTTTACTTTGTTTGGTGTGTTTAAAGCCTGTTTGATCATCTGACAGATGGGCTGAGCTACGAAAATAAAACCTAACTTTCAAAAAGTCATTTTTCTTATTAGATTACAAACGTGTAATATACAGAAGCTCATCGATCCATTCATTCTCTAATGCCCTTTGCCTGAATGCATTGGGGGGGAATCAATTACCAAAGTAAATCAATAAGAAAATGCACAAACATAAACCTCTACATACACTTGCAGCTCATGATAGAGGATGAGCATTCCTAGAATGCAGTATGTGGCTTCCACACATTGTTTAAAAATGTGCCTCCAAAGGGCTCCCGTCTCAGGCACCGGTGCCCTATTCACATCTTATATTCAGATGCAATCAAGATAAAATTTACATTGTATGATACAGTGAACACTGTCACAAAATAAAAAAATCTTACAGCTTTCATGCTTTACAGATATTCACAATAGCGTACATTCAGCAGCTGCTGCACCACAGATGACAGATAAACCAGCACACTCTGGAATGCTACTGCAAAAGCTTACAGAAGTCACTTCCTTCAAAAAGCTGAAGGACGCCCTGAGCTTCCATTTTTATTGACAGATATAAGACAAATCAAAGGATCATGGATGTTTAAAGAATGTAAGGTTAGGGCCATACTTTATATACCGTTCCACAGGACTAGTGACGGCTGAGTCAAACAGACACAGACATTTACCAAGCCAGTCACCAAAGTTTACTTTAAGCTTTAAGACACAACAGTGACACTAAATGGAACATGGAAAAACATGAGTGCGTCCTGTTTAACTGGAATGTGGGCAAGGTGAAGAACAAATATCAAGTCATCCAGTCTGTACAGTCAAAGTAAGACAAACTGAATTTTGTTAATACCTTAATCCCATTTTCAGGCAGCATGTTAGTCTTAAAGGCTGGGTCCTCACTGAGACTGTGAGGCTTGGAAGTTCTGGTCCTGCAATAGAGGTTTGTGATTCTGCTCAGCAGCCGTGGCTTGTAAAGTTTGCCTCTGGATCTGCCTGGACTTGTTGTACAAGAAGACCCCGATGAACACAAGGACAGTACCAGTGGCGCTGAGGACAGTGATCTGGTTACTGAACACAATGATGCTCAGCCAAACAGACAGGGCGTGTTTGACAGTACTGGCAACACTGAGGAAGAGAGAAATGATGAGGGTCGTTACTGTTGGCATTACCATCAAATTAATCAAATTCATGTCCGGGATGAGACCATTATCTGTTATGGGAAACATGGTTAAGATGCCTGGTTTTTCTATGATATCTAAGCAGATATAAGATTTGACTGAGTTACGGCTCCAAGAAGCAGTACGATTTTTAGCATAAAGCGCAGCTGACGCCTCACCTCTCTCCACTTGGGAAGGCACACGTCACAGTTTGAAAACCTCTGCATTAAAATGAGCAAGGTGTGCACTCCAAGTGACCCCGAACACAGAAAACAATTGGGATTTTCGTGTGAAGAGTTTACAAAGAATGGTGTGATTAAAAAGGGGAATCAGGGCGAGGCGGGTCTGTATGCAAAAACACTGCATGTCAATGTAGAGAGTTGATTGGATAAACAGCACAGATTATTGGTAGCAGTGGAATGGTGTTGGCACTGATTTCTCGGCACACATTAGGCTAATTGAGTATTATTTAAATGTCACAACATTGTTGGGCCACAGGCTCTGCATGTTCAGCAGGTAAATGTGACACCATGGACTCATCATTTCAAGATGGTGACAGTTATTTCGGTTTAGTGCGGTGTCCTGAAGCCACAAAAGGCTTTTACAGATTTAGAGCCATGTTATGAATGTTTTTTTTTTGTGCCTGTCTCTTACCTGAAGGTAACTGGGGAAATCCGTCCCATGAGAGCATAGGCAGTGACACTCTGCAGGTGGAACAGGGTGCCGTCGAAAATCAGCAACAAGATAATGTCTTGACTCCAGATGAAGCTCCGCCCACTCTTCCCAATCAATGGGATGTCCTGGAAAGATGGAGACGGAGCGCGGCAAACTATTAACATCAACATCACAACTGGTGCCTCAACCGTCAATCCTGACACAGCCTCTATTGTGAATGAATAAACCATCACCAAATCTGTTGTACAGTTTTCCTGTTTTCTTCTTTTTTCTACTTTGTCTTTGACTTTTATCCAATATCTGAAAGCAATTGGCAGCGTAATACGTGAAAATATGTAATTCCAAACATTACTGCAGATTTTAGGTAAATAACATAACATACTGTAATAACACTTGCCCAACTGTAACAACAATTCAATAAAACAATAATTGTAATCATTGTATAATTGTGTGTTGACCTACCAAGAGGAACACCCAGGCAGGTATAAGCATGATGACTGCTGCTGCACTGGTATAGAACTGCAGTTCTGGAGGGCTGGAATATGTTGACAGAGTTTTTATAACAAGTGTTTAACAGCATAAAATTATGTCATTTTACAGTTATAAATAGGAGGATTCTGAGTCTTTTACCTGAACCTGTATGTGTCTCCACTTAGCAGTTTTTTGGAGAACACGTTCTGCAAACTGAGATCAGAGACAAAGGGTTAAATATAGCATCATACTGTTGCGGGAAAGCTGTGTCGAGCACTGCAGTACCAGTCCATGATGTTGGTGGAGAGAGCGGCGGAGAAGCCGAGCATGTTGAAGCTGATCTCCGTGGCTGTGCAGAGAGCCAAGCCGGCCATGACAGGGAACAGGGACAGGTTCACCCACAGGCCTGCAAATTAGATAACAAACAGCATCCACCATTAACATCACAAAACCCATAACCCGATTTTCCTGTGGCAGTCCTGACTCACCACATTTCATGCATTACTGCAAGAAAATAGTTAAGTGACTGATTTAGATTTGTGAAAAAGAAGCCCAGCGGGTCTGCTTTGTGAGACCTTGTATAGAGATAGGCGTTAGACATTTGTCAATTTTATTTTACCAGTAGATGCCTGCAACGAGCCCCAGAAGCAGAGATTTATGTGTTTCAATTAACCCATGACAATTCTTTCAGTGGATCTTGGACCCCTACATGCTGTTCCAGAACCGACACATTTACATTAAAGAATATGGCTGGTGTTATTCTATAATGTCATATTGTCAACAAATCCTGAGAGAAGACAAAACCCAACAATGCGTTCAACTTTCCATTAGAGGTGACAGACATTCCCCTAAACCCTGCTATCCTGACATAGACTGTACTGTCTCCTTTACCTGTGTACTCCCCAAGGATCAGCCTGGACATGATGACAGTGAAGATGGGTGCTGAGCTCTTCACTGTCTCTGCAAAAGACACCGCCACATTCTTCAGGCTCACCAAGCCCAGAACCACTGTGGTGAACCTGACAAATGGGGACAAAGATGATGTCAACACTGGACTTTTAGAAAAACAAGAAATCAAGATTTGCTTCAGTATTTGTAAATGCAGTAATAGGTCTGTACTACTTTCTTAGAAGCTACTAGTTAGTTACGAACTCATTTTCTAAATTGGGTTGCACAACAAAAACACAAGGGCTGTCTTGGCTAATCTCAGTACTTGTTATTTATGCATGCAAATATAAAAAAAAAGGTATGTAAGAAATTGTGCTGTTTATCAAGAGAGGGGACCTACCTCATGAGTCCAACAAACAGCATGATCATGATGAAGTTGGGGGGGTACTCGGTTCTAGACTTGTGCTGGTACAGGCAACAGGGCACAAACATCTTTAGGAAGCCTATGACAGTGGTGGAGAGCATCTGAACAGCACCTGGGGAGCAAATGGTGGACAACAAAATTCATGAGCTGCAACTGTACCCTAACATTTATTATTATTTATTTACACAGCTAGACTAATAAAAAGGTTGAAGCTCTGCTGAACAAATGTATCCCAGCCATTGGTTTCTGTTAATTTCAGTGATTAACAAAAATCAACTTGCAGAGACATAAAAGTTATACAATAATATTAATATTAGTAGCAGCAGAAGTATATTAATCCTTCTCTTTACCCAGCATGCTGGGCTCCCCCTCCAGCAGTGACAGGATGTACTTGTTGAGGAACAACGTGCAGAAGCTGAAGAAGTACCAGAGGCTCAGGTAGGTCATGGAGCGCCAATTCCACACCCCTGACTCCGCCTCGATCACTGTAGTCTCTGTGACTGTGATCTTTAGCACCTGCTCTCCTGGCAGGCTCTCGCTGCGAGCCAGCACCACTCGCTCCTGGCGGGTGCTGAAAGGTGACACGAAGCGCCATAGTGGGCCGCCTGGCATCGCGCCTGCTGTCTGACAGCCCCTAAAGGCCCAACAGGTGGGGGATAAGGGGTCGGGGGGAGGGGGCAGGGAAGGGGAGGGGGGTCGATGAGAGTGTTGATGGTTAGTCCATCTTGTGATTGGTCCAGCAACTGATTAATCTCTCAGTCTTGCTGTGAATGCTGGGAGTGTCCCCTGTCCTCTGCTGCAGAAGCTGGAAAGAACAAAAATCCTCCTCAGTTCAGGTGAGAGACACATGGCGAAAAGAAGGGGGGAAAATGCATCCCCCTTTGCAATGCACCAGTACCACATGCTGGAAATGCATGTTTTTTGTTTCATACTGTGTCACATACTCATGCAGTAACATGTGCATCCATTTGTTACAGCTTTTTAAATATTGCAATATTCTTACTCTGACATTATATGTACAATAACAACCGCAAAATGCATATTTTTTATCAATCCATATTACTTCACATTCATACTTTGTTCAATCAAATGTAATTATTTATAATAATAATTTAATTCAATTAAACTGTTTGTTGTGTTACTAAGTATTAGTAACACAAGCAGAGCTCCTCCTCGTGTTGCTGAAAGGAGACTGGGGACAACTGGTGAACCAGACGTGAACCTCAAGCACTTTTCACACAAATCTGTTCTATTTGCTGTGCCAACATGACACTGCAGAGTTCAAGAGCGATTGAGTGTTTAGAAAATGCCCCGAGCTTTGTTCTCAAGTGCCAGGCAAACAATGTAAAGTTAAACAGAGACGATTTTAAGTTAGGTGTAGCTAACGTTAGCCTCTTCTTGCAAGAAGTAAAGGTGTCAGAATTAAATGCATAACTCAAAATATAAAGAAGACAAACTCTTACTTCTCATTGAATCGGATGCTTCTATTACTGCAAACCCAGCAGCAAAACGAGTCAGCAACGACTGCTTTGGAAAGAGGAAGTAGCGCACTAACATTAGCTAGCTGATAGCGGTTTTTCCGGCTGCGATCTGTTTCACCTCAAGCCGCGCCCACCTTAAGCCCCGCCCCTTGTTTTACAGTCTGTTATGATTGGCTGTGGGTCTTGTTTTATGGATCTGTCAGTACCCAATCAGAGCGACTGCCCAATCCTACTGTATAGCTCTGTCCAATCCGTGCCGGCTGGCGAATTTAAGCCGCATTACTAAGCTTCTGATTGGTTTAGTCTGACGATGACGCTTCTCACTTGACATTTACAGACAGAAGGGTCTGCTGTTCTAGTTAGTCGTCTACAGCAAATTAACTCGAAATTGGGAAACCATAATAATTTCTTCTAAATGCAGTTAATTTGTAAACAGTATATAGGTAGAAACGTAGCTGCAGGGGATGAGAAGAAACGTTAACGTGACTTTTTTGCAGCCAGCAATCCAATCACAGTGCGGTAATTTAATGCCATGTTTTGAATAGAGTAAACACAGTGTTTGAAATAGCAGCAAGCCACGAAGCCTAACAATAACAACAGATCTATATTCAGAGGGAAGGAAAGGGACGGTTCAAATTGCAGATTAGACACATTTCACTTCTTTTATTCCTGGTGGTTTCAGCAATCCATGTATACTGGGGGCATATATGTAATCTTAATGACTTAATGACTAATTTTCAGATAGGACAGAAGGAAGGGCCGACTATCAATGATTGTCAGCTGACACAACAGTGGGTCAAAGGACTAGCAGCGGTAGCAGCATGATGATGTGTTGTGTCTTGTCTGAGGAAACATCTTGCAAATAGGGCCTAGGTGGATTTAAATTAATCTGTTTACAATGCACCCCTGCACCTATTAATATATACATGGACACAATGCACATGTTGTCCACATTGTGCATGCAAAAATCAGAAAGTGCTCTTTTTATTTGTTATTAAAAAGGACATATTAAAACGCATACAGTACTGTGCCAAAGTTTTAGGCAAGTGTTGAAAAAATAAGAAAGCTTAATGTCATGGAAATTATATTCCCGGTGAGGGGTTGAGCAAAGAATTGAGTTACAACCAACTGTTGTCTTTGAAGAATTTATTTAACAAAAGAGAATAAACAGAGAAGTACTAAAACACACAGCTTCGGGCCCCGAGCAAAGAGATACATCATCATTTACACAGTCTAGGTTTCTATGTTTTGGGGAACAGAGATTCTGTCCCGGCCTTGAATGAACATTCCAGGAGAGGAGAGGAACAACAAGAGAGGGGAAAACACCAAAACTATCTCACAGCTCTGACCTAAACCCTAGTAAATTTGGTCAGACTAACATAAGGAGTATAGGAGAGGAAAGGTTAAGGATAAGAACACAGTACATAAATATCTATAAGCCATAACGAGAACAGTAATAATAATAATAATATTAAAAGATCATACATAAAAGATTAAATGTAAGAGGACAATATTTTCTGCCATAATACTTAACATGTCTATTTTTAAAAGCATTCATACTTGAGATAGCACCACTGATGACTCTGCAGAGTGAGGTAGGCTAAATCAAACTCCTATTGCCTACAGTGATCCAAGGGAGGTTAACAGCTGGACTTGGTTTAAGGTACTTAGATACGTTTCACCAGTTATTTATGAATCATGACATGTTTGTGGAATTCAAATCTATTTGTGGATTGTGTTTTATATTTGTGGCTCATGAAGAGTTCGTGGATTTCAAATCGTGTTTGTGTTTACAAATTGTAATACATATTTGTGACCATTTACCCCCATATTGATGCAACATCGCCTACACTCCTTGAAAATGATGTGTGTGATAACATTTTACTTCTGACTGTAACCAGTAACGTTACAAAGAAGGATTTGCTTCTGAAGTTGAAGCTCAGGGATAGATTGATCCGACTTCAAACTAGTACATTTTGCTGTTTTTATTTTGTTTTACTGTTCCTTTTATGTTAAATGGCAAAACAAACACTCAAGTTCAAACTACTTTTATCGTAATGATTGCTCTGGACAGTTTAGATATGTATTTTGGACTTTAAGTGAAACTACATTTTGCCAGAGGAAAAGAAAAGGTTTTACTTTACAGAGACTCATTTCAACTTGATGCAAGTACTATGATGAAACGAAATACATAGTGTGCAAAAGCAGTGCCTTCAACATAACCGTGGGTCAATGCGTTTGTGGTAACATTAATAAAATTTAAAAAAGCTAATTTCGATATGATTTTAAAATCAAATGCAAATCAAAAAACTCATACTATCAGAAATAATAATAGCCTAATAATACATTTTATTTCTACAGCACTTTCGAAACCAGAGTTACAAGGTGCAGACCATCTGCAGAGAATGTGTTTGACTGCAGTCTTCCATCCCTCCAGAACCTGCACACCTTCAGGACTCCGAGGCGAGCAGGAAAGATTGTGGCCAACCCCTCCCATCACGGACACAAACTGTTCCAGTCACTCCCCTCTGGCAGGAGGCTGCTGTCCATCAGGACCAAAAGCTCACGCCACAAGAACAGTTTCTTCCCATCTGTAGTTGGCCTCATCAACAAGGCCCGGGACGTCCACTATTCCTGACTCTCACGCACCCCCAAACCTCCCCCACCCCTTTTTTACTGTACATACTGTCAATGTGTGCACAAACAAATCTGAAATTTATATTTTGTATATCTTGTCAATTTCATATTTTTATATTTATAGGTTTTGTTTATTGTTAAACACCAAGTCACCCAAGCGAATTCCTTGTACGTGAAAATCTATTTGGCAATAAAGCTGTTTCTTATTTCTGATAGCGTACAATCAAATCATATAAATAAAACAAAACATTTAAAAGAACAACAGCCTGGGCTCTGTATGAAATCTGTGTGTTTTCATTTATACTTTCACCAACAACTGTTGTTAAAGCAGCATTTCAGTAATAATTTAAAAATCTCCAAATCCAATCTCTTATTTGGGGGATAATCATCCCCAAAGGGGTATTTTCTCAGAAAGGATCCCTGCAGAGATAGACTTTTTTGTGAGTAAAACAACTCACTGACTCAGGTTCCTGCAACAACACACATGATTACAGAGTGAGACTTCTCCTTCTCTGTTTCTGGTTGAGGCAATCTACTGGACCAATTCCAAAACTTTATTTTTCCCATTTGTTCCCAGGTTAAAAAATACTGGAATTACCCTTTAAGGTTAGACTGAAGCACTCTTTTGTACACAATCCTAAAATTAATTATGGAGCTTAGTCCCAAATGAAATATACGTTGAAGGGCCTTGAATATTGTCTTCTGTGATTGTTGTGTTAAATGTGTCTCTTCTGTCTTTTCAGAAGCTGCTGTGATGCAGAAACAATTTCAGACTTGATTTGACAATAAAATATCGTCTTCGTCATCATTAACATCAGTTTGCTAAATAAATACACAAAATCAATGTCAGAGTTGTTATAAAGAATTAAGGCACACTTAAGTGACTAGCTGCATTCATGAAAACCTCTCTGTGGTCCTCCGGGGGCGGCAGCACTTCCGAGAAACCGAAGTAAAGAGGAAGAAGACCTGCAAGCAGCAGAAGAAGAACTTTTGCCACAGCAGGCTCTTGTTCCTGTTTATATCTTCAGATGTGAAACTGAAGTTCTCTCAGCTGGAGGCAGACAGACACAAAAAGGTCGTTGGAATGTAAGCTGCGGGTCTCCAGACGTGTCCGCAAGGAAATGGACGAGATACGGTCAGTAGCGAAGTTTGAGGACTTTTTGTTACAGTTTGGCTTTTATTCTATTCCGTCGTTTGCGCTGACACGAGAAAACGAACGCACATTAGGCTAATAACGTAAGAATAAACTTGAATGAATGGTTCATCTGTTGAATCTCTTCACATGTTGGCACGGACTATTTTTTTCTTTTACAAGGGCGCCCTGATGACAGTAGGCTACATATTAAACAATTAAAGCACATGAAAGTTACAGTATAGCCTGCATCAACAGATTTTCTAAGAAACAGGCCAATGACATCAGCACAAGGACCAGCATCCATTCAGAGAAAGAACAATGCAGTCTGACTACTCTGGAATATTTAAGAGCAGTTTGCCAATCTCAGTACTAACAAGATCCAAAAAGTCTTGGTGCAGTGAGAAGATGCTCTAGTTAAAAAGACATGAGATACTATTATAACTGATATTCCTGAATTAAATGGAGAAATAAGCAAAATAAATTAATACAAAATACTAGTGATATACAGATTTATCGGTCGGCCGATTAATTGGGCCAATATCTGTCATTTTGAGATTATCGGCATCGTCTGATACCTGCACTCATGAGGCTGATTAAATGTCTGTGGACACATCTGCAGGCAGCCTTGTCAGTGCGGCTGCTGTGGATCGATGTTAGTGCTCCCCCTTTGAGTTTTGGGAAGGTGGTGAAAAAGGAAGTTTCAAGCCCTAAATGTCTTCAGTCACCATCCTCTTTTCTAAATGTTAACACGTTTCTCCCATCCAAATTTAATCTAAAACCATTACTTGCTAGTGTGAACTACATATTGTTGGATAACTGTGGATAATAATGCAGTTGAATAACATCCCTTCTGACAAATTGTACCCCACTCCTCCTTAAACACCAGTCATGTTCTGACATCTACAGCATAACCACGTGTATTTTTATAGTTCGTAACAGTTCCACCTAAAACAACGCATTACTGGCTAAGATAACCAGGTATATTACACGGTACTCTGCATGGGATAAAGGAATTACACATGACTTTTGTTTGTTTTGATATTGGCATTAAATATTGGCCATCTGCCACACAGCTCTCTAAATATTGGCACTGGCATCTGCCATACAAAAATCCACATCAGTTGTCCACTACTAAATACACAAAACATAAAATGCACAAAGAGGCTGAGAAACACATTTACATTCATTTAGCCTTTTAATTACACCTCAGTATATTTTCTTCATTGTCACTAGCTGATTTATCTTGTAACCCAAGGTTCATGATTAGCCATCTAAAGTTTCTTAATTGCTAATGCTTAAAGGATAGTGTTGCCAGATTTTTCAGTTTTTTTAACTGATTGAGCTGCTTTATATCGTGGAAAAGTCTGAAGAAGAAAAAAAAAACATTGTGCAGGTGCCTTAAACAAGTTAGTAAAAATGATTACAATATCAAAGATCCCTATTAAAGAGCTTATATTGACCTTGGATCAGGCATTTCAGGCACGATAAGTAGTGCCTGAATTGATCTTTTGTGTGTTGTGTTGGTTTGTTTAATGTATTTTCTTACTTTATAAGAAAGTCTGTATGATTCTGTTTTGAGTCTTTAAACATCTGGCTGTCAGATGTCAAACATGTTTTAGGACTCAAACGCAAGACACTGTCATTAAAACTCACACTTTCAAAGTAGGTAACAAATACTCAGGCAAACGAGCGGGGTGGCAGAGCAAACAGGGACAACACATGAGGCAATCAAGACAGGGAGCACATATAAGCACAGGCAGGCAGGGAGACGCACAGGTTACACAGATTAGACAGACAGGACACAGGGCTCAAACTAACGCCAGACAAGTCTAAACTAAACAGAACAGGAAACAGGGAGACCAGCATCTAAACAAGAAACAAACAGGAACTGGAATCCAAAACACAGAAGAAGAGACTAAATAAATGACACAGAACAGACCAAATACCCAAGCACCGGAGAACAGACTACTATTACTTACTTTTGTTGTTATTATTATTATCATTATTATTTGCCCCCAGCTTGACAAGACATTTTGACTTGTCACAGTAGGAAAAGCAAAGGTGTAAAAGTTGTTGCTTTGTTCCTTCATACATTTTCATTTTGTATTTTAATATCTCAGTTTGTAGATCTACAAATTGTTTATTGAACAATGGCCGTTGGCCTCAACAAAAAACCCACAAAAAAAATAAATCAATAAAAAGTTACCCTACAAGTATTTATGTTTGCTGACACTCAACACAACATTAAATCACCCACATTCTCAATCTGGCTTGGCCCAGTAATCTGTCCCAATCTGTTTATCAGGGCTACAGAAGATGAATTACTGACCTAAATGAATATTTTAAACTACTGTATCTCTCGGTCCTGTACTTACTGAAACTGCACCTGTATATAATTTTATATATTTATTTTTACATTGCAGTCCTTTGTTGGGCAGCCAGATTTCTGGGCAACCACAGGAGGGCCAAGACCTTCTCTCTCCAAACCTGAGGCCCAGACACCAGCAACTGATCCCAACACCATGTGGACCGGTGAGCTGCTGCAGCAGAAACCAAACTAAGACATTAGTAGTTGTGAAAGTAAAGGGTCAAGTTCTGTTTTTTGTTTTTGTTGCACTGTGTAATAAAATAAGAGGAAGCCTGAAACCTATTTTGTGGGTGTGATGACAGTACTATAATATAACTATTCACCAAACTTATTAATCAGTAAATTAATTAAACACATATTGAAAAACAGTCAAGAAAGAAAGTCCAAGAAATCCCAGTCCCTCAGCTCTACTGTTACACACTTGCATTGGTTTCAATGAAAATGTTGTCCTTATCACAATCGTTATCCTTATCTCCACCCCGCTGCAGATAAAGCCCTGGTCGGAGCTATCATGTCTGCTCAGGCTCTACTTCTGCTTCACCATAGTGTCTCTGTTGGCGCTGCTCGGCCTCACCCTGTCCAGCATCTACAAGCAGCGCATGGACACGGATGCGTCTGATGAGGACAACTTCACTGTATCTCTCATCCAGTTTGTTGGAATACGTGAGTAGCATCACTCCATCAGCAGGAAGAAAGTCATTTACTGTCAGTGTCCTCGGGAAGACGATTTTACGCCACCCTCGTTTAACAGCCAGCCACACTGTTGGCAAAAAGCAGAAGTTTTCCTGATGAAATCATGTGATGGAAACTGTGGAGGTGATGAATGCAGTGGCTTTAACGGTGCATTTCCCGCAGAGGGCTTTACTGACTCTTTTTCTACATACAGAAAATGACCGTCTGCTTAAGCTTTATCACAGTTGTGTGTCTTGGTTGATTTTCATTGGTGTCTTTCGGTAATGTTAAACTAAAAGTTTCATAGGAACCAAACACTGAGATACAGAAGAACAAAACTCTCTACTTCTCTAGTACAAAGTAGTTTATTCTTCAGATTGCAGAAAGTACAGTACAAACCTGGAATATGAAGGGTCTAGATTCAGTGCAGAACAACAACAGTTCTTCTCGCATCAATTTTTAAAGCTCCTCCTTAATGGATGTTTCTGGTTGGTCAATCATTCCATCAATCGGACGTGGCACTTTCTGATTGGTATCATTTAGAGACATGGATCGTGTGTCATACAACTGCTGCTAACCGAAACACCTGCCTGAACTTTATCTGAAATTTCACGGCCTCTCCCTCGAGATAACAATGCTAGTTAAGCCAAAAAAGGCCTCCCCTCCCTCTGTGTTCCTTCCCATTCACATCATATTTTCTTTAAATTAAAATAAACACATCTAGATGATAAACTGATCTAGCAGCTGTCAGACATTTGACCAATACACACTGTTCAACATCTGCATACATACAAATTTAGCTAATTTATTTCACATCTCGTCCCCTCATTAATACTATTCTGGTGAGTAGGACAGGTGCAGTTAAAAGTCACCTGCACCTTTTAGTACGTATCTACACATATGCAGTATCCCGTTTATAATCAGGTTTAAGTGAATACTGGTTATGTGCCAACAAAATACAGGTAATTCCCTCCTGACAGACCAGTTAAGCCTTCTGGAGAAGGGTCTACCTGCAGTCTCGCAAGCTGCAGCTGTTTAGAGGGCGTGTCATGTAGTACTTTGGACCTGCAGATACCTACTTGAGCAGTGTCCAACTGCAGTCCTCCCTCCTGAGGCCCTTAGTTTTATGGAGCAATTTGTTTTTGGTTTTTAGCCAGGCCAATTTCTGGAAATGTTTTCTGCTGTGTCGTAACAGATATTGTAAAATGGCAAATACTCCTGAAGAGACGGAAGTGTAGGCTCTGTCACTAGAATGGGTTTCTCAATAATTGTGAATCACTGCAACTGTATGTGACATTAGCTGCGGACAGACACGCACACACACACACACACACACACACACACACACACACACACACACACAAGACCAAATACATGATACAGGCTTCACCTGGTGGAGATAAATATGAATGAACACTGCATTATAAGGGCTTTACAGTCATACAGAGATGATGGAGTGGATAAGATTAGAAAATAAACCACAATATGTATGCTTATGGAGGCATTAAAGAAATAAAAAAAAAATAATAATATGTAAATGTAAAAGAGCTAATATGAAAGAGTAATTATATAAAGAACACATTGTATGTGAGCATTGTATGGGCTTGTCTCCTGCAGTGTTCTGCATCTACTACATCAGCCGGGGAGTACTGCAGGAGAACAGACAGGAGCTGGTGGTGTTTGTGCTCAGCGTGTTGGGGGTGATGGTTCGATCTGTGGTCAACTTCTCTGTGCTGGGGTCAAAGAGCAAGCAGGAGCTGCTGGTAGGTCGCCCTCTACTGGACATTCTTAGACAACACTGCACGAAGAGGTCTTTCACCTAGTGTTTGTAATTAATAATAATTGACATAATTATAATAACAAATACTGCTTTGGAAGTGCTGACATTAAAGGTTCAGATTTTTTTATGACATAGTTTCTTATTCCTTTAAATTATTTATGTTATTTATAGATTTCCAAAACAAACAAGAATCTAAGAGATAACACGTTAAGGTGAGATCAGTATAGACAAATTTAAAAATTCCAATTAGTGGTCTAATTATTCTGAACTCTTTAAACTCTACTTCTTCTGAAAGATAAATTAAATCAATATAGATCAATTCTAATATATATATATGTACTGAATTCTTGAAATTTGAAGCTCTACAAAAATCTAAATTGTGTGTAAAACATCATATTAATGACCATTAATGACCAGACCTGTCCCTCTGGATTTGGACAACTTGAAATATAATGGGAGGATGCTAGGGGACAGTATAAATCAGGGTGTTGTTATTTAGTAGCAACGATAACCAGTCAACAACACTATAGGCCTCAGATCCTGAACAGTCCTGATCTTTGACCGACAAAAAGTTTATGCTATTTCTGCATTTATATACATTTACATCGATCTAGCAAATTGGTCGTATGTAAAAATAGTTTAGTTTTTTTGAGAGAGACCTGATATGTTATGTTGTTCAGTTTGGTCTTTTACTTATTATTTATAGTATAAAAAATATATGGTCTCTACCTCCTGAGGCACAGCTGTTCTTATTAATATTAACCACAAATAAAAACATAATTTAAGTGTGTTTTCCCCAAAAAAAACTTGTAAGGAAGGTGGGATAACTTTTTTTCAGCCATGAATAATGTTTGCTGTCTAATGATTAAGGAGGACTCAGATTAACTTATTCACATTTCTCTCGACAGTAAGTTAGATTTTTAGAGAGTAAATCTGACTGAATCTGTAAAAAAGAAAAATTGATGATAAGATTAGATTATAAATTTTAGAACTGCTAAGAATCTCACTTTATTAAAGGCAGGTGTGAGGTTGGGGACCTCGGGGACACTGGTTTGAACAGGGGAAATAACAGTAGATCCTGTCTTTCATCCTGCTGAGGGGAACCTTGGCTCCACCACTTGATGTCACTATTGTTGTATGTATCAGTCACATCTAGTTGTGAATATAGAGGTGACTGTGGAGAGTTGTGCTAAGTAGCAATGCTAACAAACTGAGATGGTGACATAAAATAGTACTGACATGTTAGCATTGTCATTGTGAGAATGTTAGCATTGTTACAGTGTGTTAGACTTTTGTTCAAAGCGCTGCTCTTAGTCTCAGTGCAGGCATGAAACTTTGTTATCAAACTGGCAAACTTCATATTGTCCAAGTGCAGTGTAAAACAAGAGCTTGGACTTAGGAAAACTATGGATGCCTACTTTAGTTACTTAAGCAAGTTAATCTTAAAGCATCACCATTTTGTCAATTTCTGAGTAACATCATGCATCAGGATTGTATAAAGTATAAAGGATGTCATAACCCGAGGGGCTGTAGAATTAAACACTGAACATTTTATTGTCAGCTGTGATCTGTTTTTGTCACAGGTACGTTTTGTGTGCATCATGTGTCTGGGCATTATCCACGTCTTCTGCACCACACTGCTCATAAAGAGGCCCAACATGATGGCGTTCCGTGTGGGCGGGGCCCTGGAGACCCTCCAGGAGCAATATTTCCTGCTTAACCTCTGCTTCTCCATGGTGACCTTTGACCTTCAGGCTCAGGTAGATGTGCATTGAAACAAACGTGGAAAGTTTGTGATCAGAGTAGCTGGTCATGACCTTGTGGTGTTCATATGAGCGTTTACTTTGGTAAAAAAAAAAAAGAAGAATAATACACCAATGTCAGATTTTTCGTTCCTTCCTTGTGTTCCATGTGTCCTATAAAGACACTGAACTGCATCCAGAGAACATGTCAGAACACGTGCTGGATGATCTGATTTGTTATGAATGTGGTGTGAGTATGAGAACAGCAAGAGAGCAAGTTTTTCTGGTTGAGTCAGATGTCATGTCCTATATTGAGAACACAACATGCATTACGGTTGCGTTCGTTTCATGGCAGTTGTTGCTTGAGGACCTGGTCTGTGGGTCTCTTCTGCAACTCAAGTGTTTGTTAAAGTGTGTGATTTCAATACATAGTGCAATACGTAGGCTTTTTGGGTTGTGCAGTATCTCATTTGTGCAATGTTGGCTATATAGGGGCTGCGCAACATTAATTGTGTGCAATGCAGGCTGCATGGGTTGTGGCATCAAATGTGGCCATTGTGAGCAGGTGAGAACGTGTATTTTTATTAGGTTCCTGTCTTATGTATGCATGTTTTGTGTTGTTGTGTTGTGAGAGTATGTGTTGAGAGATGTCTATGTAGGAAGCTGCTGGAGCCCTATTGGTCTTCTTCCTCTCCTTCTTCTTCTCCTTCTTCTTCTCCTTCTTCCTTCTTCTTCTTTCTTCTTTCTTCTTCTTCTTCCTTCTTCTTTCTTTCTTCTTCTTCTTCTCCTTCTTCTTTCTTTCTTCTTCTTCTCCTTCTTCTTTCTTTCTTCTTCTTCTCCTTCTTCTTTCTTCTTTCTCCTTCTCCTCCTTCTTTCTTCTTTCTTCTTCTTCTTCTATTATCAAAAGAATTTTGATATGTCAATCTGTTTTTTTTTTTTCATAGATTTTTACTTTTATGTTTTTACGTGCAATTTTACATAAATGCCTGTTCTTCAAAATTGGTTTAGGCTATTGTCACCAAACTTTACACGTCTGTTCAGATGCTCGGCCCGAGCTTCGCTGAACAGTCCTGGGATATTCTTCCACTAGGGGCCGCTACACTTGCAAAAAGTTTATACCTCGTTATTTGCTGGATGGATTCGTACGAAATTCGGTTTTTAAGATCTCGGGTCACTACAAAATTTGGTATTGATTGCGCAAAGTGGAAGGGGCTTATTTCAAGAAATGTATTTTTCTAGACATTTCTCTTCAAAAAATCTAAGAAAATCACCCATCCGTCCTACAGAGCTGAAATCTTTTCAGCACATCCACTGATTTGTGACTAGCGTTTGCTTCACTGCAACCTATGGTCAATTCAGAAGTCAGTCACTCTATATTTTTCAGAATATACTAATTCCATTAACATCTATATCTCCACAAGTCACCCAAAACCAGCAGAATGATGTGTGAATTAATGAATTTTCAAAATTTTCTCACCAACTACCTCAACTTGTGAGAAGGTGTATGTAAACACCCTCACACCAGTAGCTCAGTCAGTAAGTCACCTACTCTGGAGATCTGCAGGTGTAGGGTTCAAGTCTGACGTGCTGACAATGGGGGGTGTTCAGATCATAGTGAATCTGTGGTCTTTTACTTTATTTGGATTCCTAGCAGTTTCTTCTTATTTTTCTCTGCTAAAAAGTGTTTGTACAGCTTAAACTTTAAATCTTGGAAACACAAAATGTAGCAGGTGGGGTGAACATTTCACCCAGTAGTCAGGTACATATAATGACGCTGTCTGATCTCAAAATCCAGTATGCGTTTCCCCAATTATCTCAAAGTCCAAATTCTTTCAACACTCTAATCTCTGAAGTCGTCTGCGTCGGTTCTTCTCCTCTTGGATCTCGATCATTGCCGCTCGCGGCTATATTTTATTGTTATTTTTGTGTTGTGTTGCGAAGCTGCAGAACGGACAGAGACCTCAAAACAAATTTCCCTTCGGGGACAATAAATTATATCTTATCTTATAATATCTTAAAACAAGAGGGCAGAAACTAACTGAAATACAAGCATCTCTTTAAGTGAGCTACTGACTTCATTAATATTGTGTTGTTGATGTGTTTCAGTTGTGTCTGTGTATCCTGATCACAACATCGGACTCGGCCATGTCTGCTGCCCACAGCATCATCCTGGGAATCGGAGTGGTGTGGGCCTGCGTGACGGCTGCTGTCGGGGCTGTTGCGGTGAGTCCTCTTTGTCCATCGTCTCCATGGGGAATTATCATACTGTATACAATCTAAACAGTGGAGTGCACACGTGAAAATTCAAAAGCAATCAGTGTTTGTAACTACTTGTTGTTTTACAGGTTTTAAAGGAAGCCAAGGTCCTAGTTTGGGTCTTTATGGTGCAGAACCTTCCTCAACTAGCCTTCTTTGTTTATCTGATGTACACGGTGAGCTGACAGTGGGTTCAAATATTTCAGTATCTCTGTGTACAGGATGCTTTAGTAACATTTGCTAGAAACTACAGAGCTCAGCAAACAGGAGTAAATAGAGCATTTGTTGGGAACTATTTTCAGCCAAGGATACACATTTGAAATAGCTTCCTAATAAAGTCAATCTTATTTGTGACTGTACCGTGCAGACATGGGAGTGGGAGAAGTACTGTGAGCTTTGTGTAATCAACAAAATAACTAGTAACTAAATATAGTGGAGAAGAAGTATAAAGTGCCATTAGAAATACAACAGTAAAGTACAAGTACCTCAAAATTGTACTTAAGTACAGTACTTGAATTCATGTACTTTGTTCCTTTTCACCAAAACAGGCAACGTGAGCAGCATGTTAGTGTTTTCATAGTTGAAATACTTGCTCTAAACTAAAGCACTACTGATTCAAGTATTGATCTCAGTTATAGAAGTATGACATTGCATGCGTTTACACATTTTGACCAGTGCATTCAGATGATGGATTCCTGCAGGAAAACAGCGGTTTGCTTTAATTGTAGGTGGTAGAGAAATGGCCCCAGGACAGCACGTACACCTTTGAGGCAGCTGCTGTCACTGGAGCTTCAATTTCACTGGTGATCAAAGTGGTTTTAATCTGGGGCCTCATCAGACTTGTGCACAACTTCGGCCAAGGCCTGAGGGAGAGGAGTGAGTATAGTGTCTTATGTCACTGTTTTTTTTTTTCTTTTCTTGATTTCAATCCTTCAAATGTTACTCTGAGCAGAAGACAAAACAACCTCTACGTTACGGGAATATTAACTAATCAGTGAAATGTTATCTTGATCACGTTCCTGATTCGGAGAAACCTGAGTTTTCTCAACTGTACTGACCTTAAGTATGTTTATGTTGGCTAAGTGTCAGAATACCAAGTTGTTGCTGTTAACCTTACATTTTTTTCCCGCAGTGTTCGCACCCAGCAAGTGATAAAACATCCGATGGTTGTGGACCAAGGACACAGCTGCGTGCTGAGGGCCAACATGAAGAAGCACAGTGGTGCTGACCATGGAGCTCATATTTCCATTAAACATCAACTCCACCAAAATGATCAGTTAGCTGAGAACGTTTCTTGACTGATGTTGTGTTTACTGTATAGATTTTATTTTACACTTTTTTGTCAGTGTGCCTATCTACATGATGTAAAACTCCACAAATCTACTGCACTCAAACATTTTTGAATGAAATTACTTCAAATGCCTTTTAAGATTGGCTTTCTCATGTTTTTGCATTTTCATTTTTACTGTCATATTCATTGTAATATCTAAATCCTTTGTAGGCTCTGTGTGTACGTGCCAAATATATATTTTTTTTAAAGCCAACATCTTTTAGGAGCTTTTATCTTAAACGTTTTTTTTTTTTGTTTGTTTCCTTCCTGTACATGACATTGACTGAGTTTCGTTTGCTTTTATAAATAATAATTGTCTAACTTACTGTAAATGTTGTGCTCTGTATTGTCTAGACTTGTCTTTGGACAACACTGGAATATTTTTATTTAACTTTCTCCTACACTATAATGCACTTACTTACTCAAGTGTTTTTTCATTCAAGGTTCTTAATAAAATATTTTACACAATACACGATTGATATTTTGTCCTGCGATGGACTGGCGACCTGTCCAGGGTGTACCCCGCCTTTCGCCCGATGTCAGCTGGGATTGGCTCCAGCCCAACGCGACCCTGTACGCAGGATAAGCGGTTGACGATGGATGAATGGATGAATGGACGGATGGATGGATGGACGATTGATATTTTGATTTGTTGCTCAATAAGAAGAATGAAAAGGAAGTTATTAGGATGTGACTCAAGTTCTTTGTTTCCCTATGCACACACTAATAGAACAGGAGTTACATCCTGGTAACTTCTATGTTATATATTGTAACTTTTTCCTCAACTTAGCAGATATTGCTAACAAACTGCATGGTTTCCACCACATTCCCCAGATTTAAAGCAAACATCAACCTAAGGACTGGTTTTAGGAGTGAAGCACATGAAATTCAGCCCGGGACTTTGAGATGGAGAGGCCTTTTATGCGAGCACAAACCTTTAGTAAATCAGACAAGAGCATACTCGCATCCTGGTTAAACTTTCTCACTGTTTATTAAAGTTCTCTGGAAAACAAAATAGCAGGATTGGTATTAGAAACATTAACAAACTTACCGATACAAAAGTCAGAGTTAGAGGCTCTGAGTTACAAAAGAGAAAATCTATTTTAAGACAAGAGTTGACAATTGTTCATAGAAGATAGAAGTCAAAGCCCAGGCTTTTTGTAGAACTGGGGTTTACTGGGAGTGGGACCAACATTTAAAACAAACTCACCTGAAATTTAGACTACTCAAGTTGTCCTGGAATGCATTTGAATATGTTTTGGCTCTGTTTGAACGTACAAGTACTTCCACTATACTACAAGTACTTGTGACTAAAACTGTTTAAAACAGACTTTAATTTTAGATTTTATAAATAATTAACAACTGAAAAACTTATTAATGTAAAAAAGTACCAAATAGATTTATTTTCAGCAATGATACATTGTAAACCGGTTAATAGACAAATAGACTTTACAAAATACATCCTATTCAAGCATCACATATATATATTTACACATACTCTGTTTAAGGAATGATTGCCTTACAGAGCTCAGTTGGCCCATTTGAGAGTTGTGACACCACTGTTTCTTCCTTTCACCCAGACACAGTTTGTTGAGCAAATTCACAATGTATACATTAACATGTAGACATGACATGTAAGGTAGGCCACCTTAAAGTACTCAGCCAAGACAGCACAGTTACAGACTTGTAGCAAACTGTTAAAGTATGCACCAAAATCATCATCAAATAATTAAATTCTTCAACATACTCACACAGACCATTAAATCACACAGGCCACAGACACTGGTCTTTAAAACCTACAGAGTTCAGCTATGGCTTAGCTTAGAGGACATTATAAAAAACAGATGTTAAAAAGATGCCGAACTGTCGTCTCTTTGCCTGGAATGAATTTCACCTCCTCATATTCTTGACATATCATCCAACACACCGACTACAGAACAGAGACTTTATAGGACATACTACGTTAAATTAGTCAATCATGTGTCACGCGCTGCAGACAGCAAAGACAACTGTCAACGTGCGGGTACATTGAAAATGCACAAATCACAGATCTGTGCAAGTGTGTGATTAAAAAGATCCATGATGTAAACCTTTAAAAATACTATTTCTTTACATTAATGATACCAGTGTTTAAGGCACAGTCTGTACAGTTGGGCCACTGTTGCCAAATATATGTACTGTAAATCTGCACTTCTCGAGGGTGCACCTAAAAATAGATAGTATAAAGCATGTTTCATTCACTGATGAAAGTTTTTCTTTTTAGAATTTTCCAGAGAAACTTAACTCCGCCTTCACCTAACTGAGAGAACTCGGTGACTTGATGAGAACTTGATGTTTATAAAGTAGCAGATGTGTCTCTGCCATCTGTCTTAGGGATTAAAAAGTGCTAGAACAGACCTGATAACACCCATCAAGAGTATTTGCACTGCAACTGCCATCCACAACTGACAGCGTGTTTTAGTCTAAGGTCATCCTAAATTGTGCATTTCCTTTTAAGAACTAGTGAAATCATAATCAACAAACTGCATTTTGACTTCAAAAGGCCAGATTTCACAGCATACAGAAAGAAAGCACAGGCAAAATTCTGGACTAATAGTGGGGCCAAACTCCATTTAAAAATCTACAATTTTAAAATGCTTCCACTGTAGAACATGACAAAATATATTTTGGGGAATTGTACAGAGTCGTCATTAATGCTGCATACTTCTAACATACAAACCTAGGTAGGTTATTTGTGTGTTTCTGTTCTCGGAGTAGCATGAGTGAGTTTGATTAGGCTCAACAATCAGATTTGCTTTCTATGGAGCCCCAAAGTGTGCTTTTTTACTTTTATAGTAAGAGAAAAAATAAGTTGTTTCATTACAGGCAGATTTATTTAAAAACGCCCTTTTTCCATTTCATATTTGCATTTTTCTTTCCACTTTTCAGGAGTGGAGCTGTCACCAGTCTCCGCCTCCTCACCTTTCAGCCAATTCCATGCCTCCAGCCTCTCAGCAGACTCCACAACTGCCTATGTTTACTACAATATAGAGCCCCTAAGGGACATAGGCCAAAAAGTATCTTGTGTGCACCAGATAGAATCTCGTGAAGATCCAAGATACAAGTATCTTGTGCTCACCAGAAGGTATCCCATGGGATACTCTTGTGCACCCCACATACCTTCTGGTGGGCATGAGAAACAAGGTTTTGGGGTTTTGTTTTGCCCTTAGGGGCTCCCTACTATAAAAACAAGAAAGATTATATTACTAATAATACTAACAATAATTATTATTTGAGTTTCAATCATTTATGTATTTATTTTATAAAGTATTTGTTTATATATTTTACTAATTGCCTTTATGATTACACTTAACACTTTGGGGTTTCATAATTTGCCTCTTATTCTTATATTATTAAACCAGAATAAAACATGGAGGACCAAAGCAAGAGTGTTGTTTGGTCTAAAATGTGTTAATTTACCACAGGATTCTATGGAATAATTTTAATACACATGAAAGACAACATTATGACACACTTTTCTGAATGGAGTTTGGTGGGACCTCCCATTCAAAACTAAACGGCACAGAGCCGTTAAGTTAAACCCAAGACTTAGGAGTCCTAGAGACCTTCGAGAAGACCTTGAAGATCACGGAAATGGCCTCAGAACTCCTCGTCTTCTGAGCAGAGGTAGTTCTGCTTCTTCCTCACGTTCCAGTGTAAACACTGAGCCAGGCTCTCAAACCAGTCGTTGACCGGGTCACGGAAACAGATGGAGGGAACGGGGAAGCAGGAAGTGGTGATGGTAATACTGAAACAAGGGGGGAGAAAAAAAAATTTCTAAAAAGGTTTTGTGTCACAAAGGCTGAAAACCGAATGTGGAAAGAAAAGTCCAGGAATTTGCTATCACAAGAGTGCTGTCATCAGATGGAGCAATGTGACTTCCTTCTGAAGCAACACTGGACATTCGTTTTTATGCTTCAGACACTCAAAATGACTACCAGCTCATGTATCAGGAACCAGGAAGTTGATATGCTCTGTATAAGTTACATTAAGGAAGAAGCTGGATCTTACACATGAGACAAGCCTGTTCCTTAAGGAGGTTGATAATGTTACATAACAAAGCCCGTAAGTGTTGAGGCAGCTGCTGGGGAGTTAAAGGTATTATCCATAACTGAAGCTGCGGACTGTTTTGCTTCATTTACTGAGCTTCACTCTTACTGTCTCTGTGGCTGAGGTGTAATGACCAGCTCGGTATGTGGACTTACCTGTCTCCGTGGCAGATCTCTTGTCTCTTTCTTCCATCAAATGACACCCAGGCTGTGTTTCTGGCATCACGCGACAGCATTATCTGGAAAACGACAAGCAAACAATGCAGAAAAGTCACAAAAAGAACAGTGTTCTTTTAAGGTTCAACATACATTTATTTGTCATTCTACACAGTTGTTAATTGAAATGAGGTTTACTTATTCTTAAATCCAATGTCAGTTTCATTTAATTCTCTCACTTGGGGTTTTAGTCTGTAAAACTCTTTGGACAAACATACTCAAAATAATTAAAATAATATTTGACTTAAACCAAACACAACTTAAGAGCTCGTTAATAGGTACAGTTGTTGTAGTAGCTCTTGCATGTGACAAATGAATTGAGAAGGAAGACAGCATGCTTAAGAGAAACGTGTTTGTGAACTCATCTGCATCAGATTTAGCGAAGGCCTTGACTTCTGATGTCGGTGCAAACCAAACCACTTTGTTGAAAGACTAACGGTCAGTGTTATTACCTTGAGCTCCACCCCGGCAGGCACCACGATGGGTCTGAAGGAGAGCGAGTGTGGGCAGATGGGGGTGATCATGATGGCTGGGACGTTGGGATGGATCATGGACGCTCCTGCTGCCACTGCATACGCTGTGCTTCCTGTAGGTGTAGATACTATCACGCCTGAGGAGACATGGAGACACAGTGAAGTACAAGGCAGCACAAATACTGTGCCTCGTTAGGTGACAGAGTAACTTTCTCCT